>NC_139634.1:32994678-33024678 GCF_964638095.1 Poromitra crassiceps | reverse complement strand
CATACCTGGGACCAAACACAAATAACTGAACAGAAGAAACCTCCCCCAAAACCAAAAACCAACCCCCCAAACAATCAAAAACCCCAACCAACCTAGAACAGTGTACAAACAGATGTGCCAGGGTTTCAGGCTGTGAACAGAAGAGAGGATCAAGGTGTGCTATGTGTCTGTTCGTAGCTAATGCCCCATGTACAATCCTCCATGCCCCATGTACAATCCTCCATGCCCCATGTACAATCCTCCACTGGAGGTCTGCTGACCGTTTGTCGACGGGCAGCTTGTACAGGGACCGCCAGCAGCCTTTTGGGGAAGAGCCTGGACCAAAAAACTCAGTCCACCTCGACGCTTTCATGGCTTGTAATGACTGAAAGTGCCTCACCTTCACGCACAGGATGTAAATTGCCTTTTTGTCCAAAGCCTCAAACTCCCCGAGCTGTGGGGTCATCATGAACGAGAGGAAGCGACCCTCCCCCTCCTGCCACTCCCCCACGTTGGGAAGAACAGTCAGCATCGGGAATCCGTACTCGGCATCTTCCTCCCACCGGCTAGCCAGTGCACTGTTCTCCATTAGGAACACCCCCAGGTGCTGAGGAAGAGAGAGCCGGACCTCCTCCACGATCTTATGCAGCGGCCTGGGTCTAATGTTCGTGCGAGTTTGTAACGGCTCAGCAGGTGCGAGCAGATGGACCAGCTTTAAAACACCGGCCTCTCTCAGGAAAAGATCTCAAGCTGGCTGAAGACAGAGTCCGGGCCTGAAAAAGATCATTGAAGAACAGTGGCTCCTCAAACAACCACAAAGCAGCCGTAGCAGCAGGATCTCTGGTGGCCCTCAGGATCCTCCATGCCTCCAGGACAGAGGTATAGAAAGGTGGCAGCCCCGTCAGATCCACCTCCTCCAGCCTCACAGCAGAAACAGCTGTTTACTGTAGCCCAGACGACCAGCGCCGCCTGCAGGATTAGCTTGGCTGTGTCGAGCCACCGTGCCCCCACACTGATTACAACAGTCTCTGTGCGGTCTGCAGCCTGAAGGCCCGCCACCCGAGAAGCAATGTCTATAAGACCCTGGCCTCCTTCATCCACCAGCAGGTATAAAGCAGGGGCTCTGATCCAATGCTGGCCTGACCAGAACGTCCTCAATCAGGCCTCTCGGTGAAGGTAGGACAATCAGTCTATGCCACAGCGTCGAGGCGACCAAGTTGTTGGCAACCAAAACCCGACCCCTATACGACAGCTGGGGTAGCAACCATTTCCAGTTAGACAACTTGGCACACACTCTCTCCATCACACCCTCCCAATTGTGTCTCTGATACTCCTCTGTCCCCAAAAGAGAGAGAGAGGTCAGAGAACGTGTGAAGGTAAGGTGGCTTCTTCACAAACGAGGGCGAGAGAATGGAGGTTTATGTGAGGAGATGCGACGTAGCGCTGCGTTATCTGCTCCATCCATAAGCAGTGGTCTGGGATTTATGACTCTGACCTTTACTTTATGGCCTTTGGAGCAGACAGGGCCGCACGCTGGCTGAACTTTTTTACTGCAATATCCTGACTTTGTTTCTTTTCTACTTTGTTCTCAGACAGAGACAGAGAGAACTCTACTAGAGTTCTCTCTGTCTCTCTCTCTCTCTGCCTCTGTCTGTCTGTCTGTCTCTCTCTCACTCTCTCTCTCTGCCTCTGTCTCTGTCTCGCTCTCTCTCACTTTCTCTCTCTGCCTCTGTCTGTCTGTCTCTCTCCCTCTTTCTATCATTTTTTCCCCCAATTAAGTATGCTTTATTGGCATGAATGTCAGATGAGCAATATTGCCAAAGCATCAAGGATAATGCAATTCAATAATGAGTGGGGGTGGGGGGGGGTACAATTCATTAAACAAAATAAATAAAATAAATGAATGAATAAATAAATACATACATACATACATACATACATACATACATACATACGGTACATACATACATACATACATACATACATAAATAAATAAATAAAAAACAAGAAAATTACGGAAAACATTCTCTCTCTCTCTCTCTCCCTCCCTCTCCCTGTCCCTCTCTCTCTCTTTTTTCTTTCTCTCCCCCCCCCCCCCCCCTCTCTGTCTCCATGTCTGTCTCTCTCCGAGTCTGCTGAGTCTGTTACATAGAATCTTTCTCTAACCAGATGCACACACACACACACACACACACACCCCACACACCACCACACCCGGGCGTGTGTGTGTGTGTGTGTGTGCTGACCCATAACCCAAGGCAATTTCGTCTCCTTTTTAAGGGGATTTCATCAGAGTCCAGCTACATTAGCGGGGCGGGTGGACTTAATAGTTTGTGAAATGCCTCTTTCTTCTCGTTAGTATGAGGGGGGTATCGACTGGGCCCTGGCATTAAAGAGAGAGGCGGCCCTGCCCTGCCCAGCCGATCAATGCCTGCTATGGATCGTCCTGTCCGGGCGCTTCATAAGTATTTGGCTGCTTTAAATGGCAACTCCATTTAACAGGCAATCACTGCTAACTGCCTTTGTTCACCGAGCTCAATACTTTGGGACAATCTATTCCAGCCTGCCTGTTAATACGGCGTCACGAGCGCTCCCCTGATGCACAAAATGCTATTAATTAAAGATAAAAACCTTTGATTTGATTCCTCTTGTTGAGCTGAAAAAACGCGGTTAAGCTTCCCTGCCTCCCCATCTTCCCCTCCTCCTCCTCCAATGAGAAGGTGCTCTGTCTCTCTGAAAGTCCTTTGTTGACTTTCCAGTGGTCGTGCCATATGATAAAATGCCAATCGGGGTGAAATGCCTGTTAATTTAGCCGCCGCCTCGCTTGAGATTACACAATTTGTATTCATAACGCGCGGGTTTTTATTGATGCGGCGATTTGTTAGAGGGCGAAATCCTACAGTGCAACGTGAGTGAAAATATGTTCATTAATCTTCTAGTGCGAGGAGGACTCGATGAAAAGCCTTTCATATTCTTAATCTGTCACTGGCTTATTTTGTCCTTCTCGCGCTACGTCAACACACACTGAGTCGGAAATGTCAGGTCACATCTCTAGGGGGCGCCTTGCTGGGTGCGAGCGTGTGTGTGCGTGTTTTTGTGTGTGTGTGTGTTTTTGTGTGCGTGCGTGTGTGTGTGTGTGTGTCTTTGTGTTGATGTTTTTGAGTAAGCGACTTTGCGCGCGCGCGTGTGTGTGTGTGTGTGTGTGTGTGTGTGTGTGTGTGTGTGTGTGTGTGTGTGTTTGAGAGTTTGTGCATGTGTGTATTTGTTTTATCAGTCAAGCCTTTCTTGGCTCCTGCTGGTAGGCTTAAGAGCGTCGCATCGCGCTCCTTCATTTATCCAAGAGGAAATCTATTTGTGACACAGTTTGTTTGGGGCTCTGGGTGCTGCTGGAGAAAAGGCTGTCATTTGTGGGTGTCATCGTGGCTTTCCCCCCTCGCACTGATGATAGATTAGTGTGGCAAACACACACAATCTTGTTAGAGAGAAGCTACAGTAGCAGGGTGCCATTTACAGCGTCGCAAAAGAAAGTTTAGTGGCAAACTAGGTGGTAAATGACTGTTGGGCAACATTTTTGAAATAGTGTTGATTGGGAAATGGCACTGTTGCTTTGACAAAAATATACGGTCTCCCTATGGCTGCAAAATGACTCCGTGTCGTCCATGTTTTGATTGGGTTATGGGTGGGCTCTGCTCTGCTATGTGCGCCCTGCGCGGTAGGGATTTTTGCATAAGCTGAGTGAAGGGTTATGAGTTTATATAGACTGCCACCATGTACATACATACACATGCACACACGCACACACACACACACACACACACACACACTCAGTCGAACATAATTTCATTCTCTCATGAGACAGCATTACTCTCAGGCCATCAGAATCCCATTACCTACACTGAATCATAAGTAAGAGAGAGCGAGAGAGAGAGAGAGAGAGAGAGAGAGAGAGAGAGAGAGAGAGAGAGAGAGAGTGTGTGTGTGTGTGTGTGTGTGTGTGTGTGTGAGTGTGAGAGAGAGAGAGAGAGAGAGAGAGAGAGAGAGAGAGAGAGAGAGAGAGAGTGTGTGTGTGTGTGTGTGTGTGTGTGTGTGTGAGTGTGAGAGAGAGAGAGAGAGAGAGAGAGAGAGAGAGAGAGAGAGATGATCGGGTGGGGCTCTATCGAGTAAGTGAATCAGGTAATCCATCCACCTCTATCCACACATACACACTCAGGTTAGCAGCCATCCCACTGCTATAGAGACATACAGATGGGAAAGTGTAGATGAAAATTGACCTTCAGAATTAAATTGATTCTTGAACAATCAATACTTACAGTATGCTACCGTGTGGTTATTAAATTGAGTGAGGCTCATTGGTCTGTAGTAAGTGTACTGTATGAGCATGTGTGTGTGTGTGTGTGTGTGTGTGTGTGTGTGTGTGTGTGTGTGTGTGTGTGTGTGTGTGTGTGTGTGTGTGTATGTGTGTGTGTGAGAGAGAGAGAGAGAGAGAGAGAATGTGTGTTCATCTGTATGTCACTGATGATGAAGCAAACGAGCATCACCCTGCCATTCTCCCTTCATTCCTGTCTTTTTCCATCATCTCCTTCCTTCCTTCCTTCCTCCTCACCTCCCTCTCGTCTCCTCTCTCCTCCTCTCTTCTCAAAGATGGCTGCCCTAACCTGTGTAATGGGAATGGCCAGTGCACCATGGGACAGCAGAGTTGGCACTGTGAATGCCAGACAGGCTGGAGGGGCCCTGGCTGCAGTGTTGCCATGGAGACCTCCTGCGCTGACAACAAGGACAATGAAGGAGGTGAATGGGGGGAGGAGTAGACATTATGGGATAGAGCTCTCGTCAGAAGAGCCCTAGTAGGGAAACAGCTTGTGAAAGAGGAATGGAAGATAGGAAGAAACCATGGAGGGATGGAGGGATTGATGGAAGGGAGGAAAAGGGGGGGAAATGAAGGAAAAGTTAACATTAACATTAAGTTAACGTTAGGATAAGATAGCGCTCTCATGAGAAGAGCCTATTTTGCTGGAGAAAGAAAGAAAGAAACTCTAAATCTAATCTACTGTATATTTAATCTATATCTAATCTAAATATTGAATCTGGTAAAGGAAGACAGTAATAACTTTTTATCTGTATTCTTTCCCCCTCTAACACCACCACATCGTTGCTCCCTCTCTCCTTCCCCTCTTAGATGGACTAACCGACTGCATGGACCCAGACTGCTGCATCCAGAGTCCCTGTCAGAACAGCCCTCTGTGCCGGGGGTCCCGGGACCCCCTCCTGGTCATCCAGCAGAGCCCGCTGGCCCTGCCCCGCGTCCGCTCCTTCTACGACCGCGTCAAGATGCTGGTCGGGCGGGACAGCACGCACATCATCCCCGGGGAAAACCCCTTCAACTCCAGGTGCGGAAGATGCACATACAACAGTACACAACACAAACACATGCTACGAAGTTTCACGCCATCGACAATATCCTAGACGTAGAGAACCAGTAACTTCAAGGCCCACCTAGCGTCAGACCAAGACTTGTGAGAACTTAAAATTATTTACATAGACGTACAATGGAGACACATACTATACATGTATAGGAAGGTATCACTGCCACAAGTTCAAAGTTTGGTTTTGAGAAGTTGTTTTACCAAATCTAAAATGACAAAATACAAAAATGCAGTTGGTTTCGCAAAGTGTGCAAAACGTTCTTATGGCCACAGAGCCTCAAACACAAGTCCAAATTAATTCCCACTAAAATTCACAACTGAGCTTCAAGCGTTCAAAACTAAGTTCCACTTTTTCAAAACTACGCTTCAAGCTATTAAATCGACTGTGGCCTGTCACCGGTGTTGTGTGGTGGAACATTGCCTAAATGTCTTTCATTTAGCTGTAGACCACATATTGCATTCGCGCATTACGTACTGGGGAATATCCTCCCTTTGATAGTTATCTCCTTATAAATGTCTGGCGTCTGCATATGCCTGCCTTCAAAAATATCCTGGCTCCAGGGCTCAATAACAGAATTGCCAATTACACTTCAGAATGGGTCGCAGAGCTTGCCAAGACCCAAAGAAAAGTTTCCAGTCCGAGCCGAGGTTCTCCATTTTGTGTACGTATGCCGTTTGGAGTGGATGCGATGTAAAGCTGCTGTCCGTGGTCCTGAATCCTGTCCGCAGGCGGACAATGTTCAGACGGATGTTTCTAAGAAGATAACTTATCAAAGTGGTGATAACCTGAAATCGCACAAATTCAAGTGTAGTGCAGCAGACACTCCTGCAGGCACCGCTTCTCTGGGATAACAAACTAAATACACGCAGGACCTCACACATGCACACAAAATGCACACCCACACCCACATTATCTTTGCTTTGACGTGGTTTGTTTACATGATTGAAGTGTGCTAATCTCGATGGTGGATTTGCTAATTATCTCTAATGAATGGTGGAGGACTGGAGCAATAAATGAATGGACAATTTGCATGATTGAAAGATGGAGAGATTAATCAAATCAGATGATGGATGGTTGAAAAGATCGAGTTGATAGATTCACAGTGACACATTGACACTCGCTCTCTCTCTATCTATCTATCTATCTATCTATCTCTACACCACCTCTCTCTCTCTCTCCCTCCCTCTCCTCCTTCAGCTTGGCATCTCTTATCAGAGGTCAGGTGTTGACTACAGATGGAACCCCTCTGGTGGGGGTGAACGTGTCCTTTGTCAACTACCCCCACTACGGCTACACGCTGACACGGCAGGATGGAACGTATGTGTACACAAGCTACCCAGCACTCCTTTGCTGAAATCCCCTCACTATGTACACGGTGTTATTAGATCAGATTAGGTTACATTAGATCACATTACATTAAATTACATTAGTCTAGATTAGATTAGATTCCACTTAAATGATCCTATGGGGAAACTAGGCCCTTGCAGCTGCAAGTAATAGGATACAGCAAAGACAAAATAGGATTTCAGGTGAGAGCCAGAGCAAATGAGTTAATCAAGCATAACCCAACCAGCAATTACAAAAGTACAACCTGTTAAGTGAAAGTATATGATTGAAAAATAATTTGAAAACATGCATATTTAGAGCATATATGCAGGGTGTGCAAAATATGAAAATGCAGTTCATGCATTCTGGAAATAAATGAAAACACCATGGACATGCAATATTTAATATGAGGAATGCATATAGCATGTGTTTTATAGCATAATATATAGAATGTGCAAAATATGTATTGTATTCACTTTATCAGGTCTACAAAAGCCCATACAAATGTATAGAAAATGTGTCTAGATCTGCAGTCATGCATTGTAAAAACTGGGGGGGGGGGATTATGATACTGTAATATCATAATGTTAACCGTAATATCATAATGTTAATATTACATATTAATTCATATTAATGTAATATTTCACTTCGAGTACCTCAACTAATCGACAGTCTATATCAGTGCAAATAGCAGTCTCTATCCCCCACTGCTCTGTCCATCTGCCCCTCACACCCATCCCCCTGCTGTCCTGTACAACCTCTCCAGGTTTGACCTGATCGCCAACGGCGGCGCGTCGCTCACCCTGCGCTTCGAGCGCGCTCCCTTCCTGAGCCAGGAGCGCACCGTGTGGCTGCCCTGGAGCCAGTTCTACGCCATGGACACCCTGGTGCTGAAGACCGAGGAGAACACCATCCCCGGCTGCGACCTGAGCGGCTTCGTCAGACCGGACCCCCTGGTGATCGCCTCGCCTCTCTCCTCCTTCTTCAGCTCCAAGCCGGGGGAGAAGCCCATCATACCAGAGACACAGGTGCTGTATACCGCTGGCCTCTGGCAGCAGGTTAATCTCCCCTCTGCTTTTCCTCCCTTTCTTCTTTCTTTCCTGGCTGCCTGGCTGCCTTTCCTGCTTTCTCTCCCTTCCCGTTCCTCCACTCACTCTTTCTTCCATTGTTTTCCCCCCTCTCTATTTTTGTCCTTCAGCCCTCAGTGGAACGTGACCCCCATTACTCTCTCTCTCTCTCTAATCCCCCCATAATCCCCCGCTCCTCTCTCATCCCCTCTCCTTTTGTCTTGCAGGTGCTGCATGAGCAGATCGAGGTGCCCGGCAGCAGCCTGAAGCTGTGCTACCTAAGCTCCAGGACGCAGGGCTACCGCTCGCTGCTCAAGGTGACCATGACCCCGGCCGTGGTGTCCATGGGACTGCTGAAGGTTCACCTGATGGTGGCGGTGGAGGGGCATCTCTTCCAGAAGTGGTTCCACGCCTCGCCCAACTTGGCCTACACCTACATCTGGGACAAGACCGACGCGTATGGCCAGAGGGTCTACGGGCTCTCCGAGGCTGTCGGTGAGTGGAAGGAATGGATGGTGGGAGAGAAGCTAGCTGTGTTTGTTAGGCCGAAGGTGTAGGCTCTCTTTTCCCAGTGTTGCACGTCCTGACTGGATTAGAAACTTTAGCAGTAGGGGAATACTCACAATGACACAGGGACAGAGTGCTAATTAGGGATCTTGGAGAAGGAGGATAATAAACTGCAGTACCGCTCTACGGTACAGTACAGCCACAGCTAAGTGCTTTTTTTCATCTGTCTCATTTTCATTGAGGCTGCGCCACGCGTGCTTCCGCCCGGCCAGCCGTAACGATGCTGAAGGGTTATTAGCCATCAGGGGGAGTTAGCAGTTAGCTAGCGGAGCAGCAAGCAGGGGGCCAGGGGAGCCTCAGTGCTATTACGTTCCACTGTCACATTCGCTCACAGTAGCTGTCAGCCCAAAACGCTGCTTTCAGGCCAGAGATGCGGTGTGGACATCAGGGACTGCACTGTGGACTAAAAAGCGTAAAGGGCAGACTGTTTGCAAGATCACATTGTCCTGAAGTTCCCCCCAGTAGCCACAAGGCTTCATATAATATAAATTGGATATACACGGTTTAGAATGAGGTTTGTTTGTTTTGCTAGCCATGCGTCACGGATGCAGGTGTATGCATTGTTGTCGGCGGTGACGCTGAAAAGGTGCGGGTAACAGCATTCTCACCGAGACTCATGTGGGAGTCGATGTGCGAACACACTCTTCCTTTTAATGGGTGGGAGCACACATGTGCATGTCACACTCGCAGACGCACACATACCGTGTCACACACACACACACACACACACACACACACACACACACACACACACACACACACACAGCAGTGGCCGCGTACTAACTCATCTCAACTCCTCCATTACTTGTCTGTTTGTACCAATCAATGAGACCCTGTCAACACATGCACGATGATGGAGGCGTAATGTTCCCACTAGCAGAGTTTGTTACCGTGGCAACCGGCCTGGCCTGTGGAGTCGGAGGCCCAACGGGCAATCTGTCCAATTAACAAGGTTTTTAATTGATTTAGCAAGCATGTGAGATTGTCAGTGAGGTGTTAGTACAGGATACAGGTGCTGCTAACTAGTTGCTCTGTGTGTATATCACACACAATTTATAAGTGAAATGAACTTTGCATCTTGCACTTTCCGTTTGTCTACTTTTCTCTATGTCTATTTATTGTACCTCCTACTCTTTTCTACGCGCAGTGTCGGTGGGCTACGAGTACGAGTCCTGTGCCAGTCTCGTTCTGTGGGAGAAGAGGACAGTCATCCTGCAAGGCTTTGAGCTGGATCCCACCAATCTGGGAGGCTGGTCACTCGACAAGCACCATATCCTCAACACGCGCAGTGGTGCGTATGCACACGCGCACACACACACACACACACACAAACGCGCGCGGACACGCAAACAAACAAAACGTGCGCGCGGAATCGCACGCACAACACAACGGTGCAGCGCGCATGAACACCTGGGAGAATAATTTTTGATGCATCATCTACTGTAGCATTATCTAAATTGTGCGCTAATGCTGAAGCCTTGAAATATAAATGGGTCGATGCTGTGATGCTCGGCCCCGCTGTGAAAATCAATGCTCTAATGGCATGGACACACACTGTCTCTCTCTCGACGTGCAGCTTAGCACAACAAGTAAACACATGGTAGTAAACAACTCTCCGTGTTTCATGTGCATTTTCCCCAACACGTAAATAAGCAATTAAGGAAACGTGTACAAATGTAAAAAATCTACTTCTGCTTCTGCTGTAGCTCAGAATGTTAGTTTATGCCCAAAATATATATGAATATTATATTCAAAAAGACAGAAAAAAAATATATATATGCTACTCCTCATCCTCTATCCTGTCCAGGGATCCTGCACAAGGGCAACGGCGAGAACATCTTTGTGACGGAGCAGCCCCCGGTCGTCACCAGCGCCATGGGAAACGGGCGCAGGCGCAGCATCTCCTGCCCCAGCTGCAACGGCCTCGCCGACGGCAACAAGCTGCTGGCGCCCGTGGCCCTGGCGTCGGGCGTGGACGGCAGCCTCTACGTCGGGGACCTCAACTTTGTACGGAGGGTCTACCCGTCGATGAACACCACTGGCATCCTGGAACTAAGGTATGTATGGGAGGGGAGGAGAATGAGGAGGAGAGGAAAAGGCATGAGAGCAGCAGAGAAGAAAACAGTGGCTGTGATGCTCATCTGATAATACAGGAAAAGTTTGGAGAGGAGCATTTAAGAGAGAAAACTATAGAGTAATAATAGCTACATAGCTGATAGCTACAATGAATGGATAACTACAAGTTTGTGAGGAACAAAAAGTTCTCAAAGTAGGGGTGAATGAAAAGCTGCAAAATGGAGAGGAGAAGAAAGGAAAACATGGAGATTAAATCAGACAGCAGATTGGGATTTGGAGTGTTTTGATGTTGCATGGGAAATGCTGATAGAAAAAAAGCAGGGCTGAGAGATTAGCAGACGCAAGGAGGCAGGAGAAGCCAGGGAGGGAGAAGAGGAGTTGTCTGCACAGTACAGTGAACAAGCAGGATCGGATCCTCCCAGGAACTGAAAAAAAGGGAGGTGAGACACCGGGGACAGTGAGATTGAAGTTGAATTATACACTGCGCTAGATACCATCTCTCCAGGGCGTTTTTACCCGTGTTTAAATGTTGCTGTTCACACCACAGCTAGCGTTCTGCCTCTCTCCGTAGGTCGCTCTCTCCACAGGCCGTGTGAAATTAACATTTGTTTTGTTGTGCTTTTATCTCTCCTTCCCCCCTTGAAGGAACAAAGATTTCAGACACAGGTAAGATGCTTGTGTTGATAAATCAGACGTTTCTACACTGCATATCCCCGCAAACAATAGCGCCAGCACTTCAAACATTTTTCCATTGAAATGATGAAATCAAGCTATTCAGCGGCGCGATAATCATCACTTGTCTTCCTCGCCCCTCAGTAACAACCCGACCCATAAGTACTTCCTGGCTGTGGACCCAGTATCCGGGGCATTGTTCATCTCAGACACCAACTCCCGGCGTATCTACCGCGTCCGCTCGCTAACGGGCGGCCGGCTTCTGTCGGACAACGCCGAGGTGGTGGCCGGGACAGGGGAGCAGTGCCTGCCCTTTGACGAACGCTGCGGGGATGGAGGCAAAGCCACCGAAGCTACGCTGATGAGCCCCAAAGGTGAGCCGGTGAAGGGAAGCATGTGACCGCTAAACATACAGGCAAGATGGCGGCCCCAGTGTTATGGCAACTGGTTGTGTTGAGGTTTTGTTCTACAGATTTTCATGGATTGAAAATCTAAATGCTGGTCACTGCTCTTTGAAAGCTTCAACATTTTTCCTCCGCTCTCTAGCTGACCACTTTAACTCCTGCACAGCAGTGTGTACAGGCCTCAGCATAATAAACTGAAGGCACCTTAAAAGAAGAGTTCACCCAAAAATGAAATTTCTGTCATCTTCTACTCACTCTCATGCTAATTTAGATTAAATGAAAAGGTGTTAGCCTATGTGATATGACACACAGGGAGTGTATGGCAGCACAACTTCGTAGTAGCCTTCTGCAAAAGAACTGAGCTGATTTAGAGTTCCAAATCAAAAACAGCCAAACGATCACAATGTGAATAGAAAGACCTATACATCTATCATTTGTTGCAAATCAACCAGCTGTAGTTAAGATTTGCACTAAATTCTGCTGTAAATATAGATATTTTTGGAACCCACTGACTTCAGTTGTTTTGGAGAAGGCTGATATGGAGTTGTGCTGGCAGCCTCCCTGTGTGTTATATGGACAGACTTCACTTTGAGTTTCTGGCATGATCGAGGGGGAGGAGCTGATGACAGAATTGTCATTCTTTGGGTGAACTATTCCTTTATTATTTTTTTCTCTTGGTCGCAATATGTTTTTCTTAATCTGTGTAATCTTGTGATTAAACTAAAGCAGGACAGAGACAGAAGGAGGTTATAAACCAGATTAATGTTACAATTATTAATGGAATTATTTTTGTGGTTCACTGGAGCTCGGAACATTGTGACACCAAACTGTCAAGGATGTCACACTGTCACATTTCCCCGTCACTGACGTAAGTGTGTGTGTACAGGCATGCGTGTACCACTGCAATGTCCGTGGGTGTGTGAATGTGTGTGTGTGTGCGCGTGCGTGCGTGTGTGTGTGTGTGTGCGTGTGTGTGTGTGTGTGTGTGTGTGTGTGTGTGTGCGTGCGTGCGTGCGTGTACCACTGCAATGTCCGTGGGTGTGTGAATGTGTGTGTGTGTGTGTGCGTGCGTGCGTGGTTGTTTGCGAGAGAGAGAGACGAGAGGGAGAGATAGGGGAAGACAATGAGCTACTGGTTCCCTTTCACCTGTCAGAGGCAAAGTCAGCCAGCTCACATCAGCTGGCCCTCCCCCTCCACCCCCCCCCCCCCCCCCCCTCTCTCTCTCTCTCCTCCAGCTCTCTTTGTCTCTCGCTGTCTCTCGATCTCTCACTTGCTCTGTGTCCTTCGCTGTATCCTCCATCTGTTGTTGTGTACCTCAGCGCATCTAGGAGTTATTTTGGGGGACAGTTGCCTCTAGAACAAACACACACCTGTCTGAATGCCTGCCGCCTGTTAGACCGACAAGGCTGACACTGCACCACTGGTAAACGATAGAAGGAGAAAGGCAGAGACAAATGAAACGGAGGAGGGAGGGCGTGACAAACAAAACAACAGACAGAAAGACAGACGGAGAGACAGACAGACAGACGGAGAGACAGACAGACAGACAGACAGACACACAGACAGACACACAGACAGACACACAGACAGACAGACAGAGAGATAGGGGGAAGTTGAGGATACGAGGGGAGACCAAGGAGAGGAACGCAACAGATCACTTGCCATTCTGAAGATAGTCAGCGTCTTTCTGAAAGATGGATTGCAATCTGCCATCGTCCTCTGGGACGAGCATCAGCTCAAATCTGCATCCCAATGACTCATCGCAAAACTAACAGTTCAATGCCCATTCACTGACTTTGCTCGCTCTCATTCGATGAAACATGGAGCAATTCGGCTGTCAGGCGTGCTATCTGTTCTCAGCCCGCGGAGGGGGAAAAGTGAAGTATAATAGAGCTAAAATCTCTCTGGGTTGCCCGTGCTGCAAGAATTATGAGTTTTCATCCTCGGTCCTCATTTCCCGTTTGACAGGTATTGCAGTGGATAAAAATGGGCTGATGTACTTTGTGGACGCCACCATGATCCGTAAGGTAGACCAGAACGGAATCATCTCCACTCTGCTGGGGGCCAACGACCTGACTGCCGTGCGGCCGCTGAGCTGTGACGCCAGCATGGACGTCAGCCAGGTAGGACGGCGGAAGGAGGAAGAGACAGAGGCTGGTGGGATGATAGCAGGAAGAGACAGAGGCTGATAGGATGATAGGAGGAAGAGACAGAGGCTGATGGGATGATAGGAGGAAGAGACAGAGGCTGATAGGATGATAGGAGGAAGAGACAGAGGCTGATAGGAGGAAGAGACAGAGGCTGGTAGGATGATAGGAGGAAGAGACAGAGGCTGATAGGATGATAGGAGGAAGAGACAGAGGCTGATAGGATGATAGGAGGAAGAGACAGAGGCTGATAGGATGATAGCAGGAAGAGACAGAGGCTGATAGGATGATAGGAGGAAGAGACAGAGGCTGATAGGATGATAGCAGGAAGAGACAGAGGCTGATAGGATGATAGGAGGAAGAGACAGAGGCTGATAGGATGATAGCAGGAAGAGACAGAGGCTGATGGGATGATAGCAGGAAGAGACAGAGGCTGATAGGATGATAGGAGGAAGAGACAGAGGCTGATAGGATGATAGCAGGAAGAGACAGAGGCTGATGGGATGATAGCAGGAAGAGACAGAGGCTGATAGGATGATAGCAGGAAGAGACAGAGGCTGATAGGATGATAGCAGGAAGAGACAGAGGCTGATAGGATGATAGCAGGAAGAGACAGAGGCTGATAGGATGATAGCAGGAAGAGACAGAGGCTGATAGGATGATAGCAGGAAGAGACAGAGGCTGATAGGAGGAAGAGACAGAGGCTGATGGGATGATAGCAGGAAGAGACAGAGGCTGATAGGATGATAGCAGGAAGAGACAGAGGCTGATAGGAGGAAGAGACAGAGGCTGATGGGATGATAGATGATGAGAGAGTTTGGCTATGATGCTGGCGTGGACGCCAGCCAGCCGGGTCAGGCAGTGATTGATTTAGGGAGGGATTAAAGACGTTGAAGCCATGGATAAATGAATAGATCAAAAGGAGAGTGAAGACTACAGTCACTTTAGGGAAAATGAAGAAGAGACTTGTCTGAACTTTGGCATCCATTCAATAGGTCCTCCTCGGCGTAGATATGGTCTCGTTGATATCTGCTGTATCTCTCCACCAGGTGCGTCTCGAGTGGCCCACAGACTTGGCAGTGAACCCCATGGACAACTCTCTGTACGTCCTCGAAAACAACGTTATCCTACGCATCACTGAGAACCACCAGGTCTGTACCATGAGGCTCAACCCCAAGGGCAAACCACACAGGGTGGACACGCACTGTGCGGTTTTGACAAGATTTAGTCCCAATTAGGCTTTCTCAAACCAATTTACAACCAACCAAAGTACACATTTATATTCTAGTATAAAGGTTTTTTTCACCAAGAAACTTGCTGGAAAGGCAACATTGCTGGTTAATTAGTTCCAGGAATATTTTAGTGTGTAGACTCTACACTGTAGAGTGTAACTTCGCTTAAGGAAACTTTCATCTGATGTAAGTATTGCAATAGTAACGCGATGCTACCATCTGTAAATATTTGTGGTGTTATTGCTGTTGATTGATCATGGATCTATTCTCTCTTCCATGACTTTGCCCACAGGTGAGCATCATAGCAGGGCGGCCCATGCACTGCCAGGTGCCAGGTATCGACTACAGCCTCAGCAAGCTGGCTATCCATGCCGCGCTGGAGAGCGCCACCGCCATCGCTCTGTCCCACACCGGCATCCTCTACATCGCTGAGACCGATGAGAAAAAGATCAACCGAGTTAGACAGGTATGACACAGATGTCTGCTTTAGAATGATTCAGTCAGTCTGGAGTTATTTTCTTGGCGAGCTAAATTGACAACACAGCTGGTCGGGCTGTGTGGGTGTTTTTTTGAGAATTCATATATTCTGAGAGTGTCTCAGATCCCGAGGTCATATGGGCTTTTATGCACATATTTTGTTATGTTTTTCCAGTCCTCTGTTTTGATATGCCAAAAGGCAAATTTATGTTTCCTTTATTCTTTTTATGTAGCTTCTTTTATCTCATCATTAAACATCTGTCCTACTTTCTGTCTGTGCGTCGTTTTTCTCAGGTGAGCACTAACGGAGAAATCTCTCTCCTGGCCGGCGCTGCCTCGGACTGCGATTGCAAGAACGACGTCAACTGCAATTGTTTCTATGGCGACGATGGCTACGCCCCCGACGCGGGCCTCAACTCCCCCGCCTCCCTGGCGGTATCTCCTGATGGGACGCTCTTCATCGCCGACCTCAACAACATACGCATCAGAGCCGTGCGAGCCAATCGGCCCGGCCCGGCCGTCTCCAGCGCGGGCTCGCCTGGCTCGGGGGCGGGGCAGTATGAGGTGGCATCGCCGCGGGAACAGGAGCTGTACGTCTTCAATGGGGAGGGGCTCCATATCCAGACGGTGAGCCTCGTGACCGGGGAGCCCCTTTACAATTTCACCTACGGTTCTGACGGAGAGTTGGCCGCCCTGCTGGACAACTGCAACAACACAGTGAGGGTGAGGCGAGACGGCCTCGGCCAGGGTGGGGGAGCAGGCCTGCTCAGGCTGGTGCTGCTGCCAGAGAACCAGGTGGTGACCCTGGGCTTGGACCCCACTGGGGGGCTGCGCAGTGTCTCGGCCCTGGGCCAGGAGGTGGCTCTGCTCGGCTACAGCGGCAGCACGGGCCTCTTGGCCACCAAAGCCGATGAGACCGGATGGACCACCTTCTACCAGTGAGTGTGCAACAGTGGTAAAGATGTCTGGAGGACTGTTTGGATTTTCCCTCTCAGTGCATGTACATCCACCACTTAGCCTATCTGGGCCCATTAAACAGTCTGAGATACAAAATGCATGAGCTTCCCAGCTTTTTATGTTCATCCTGTTTTATTTCATCGCCTGCTTTCCCGGTGACATCCCACACAGTGCACTGCTGCCCCCCAGTGGTAGCTTTCATAACTACAGCCAGCTCCTGTAAAATAGCCTGTTATTCCTCTCTGCCAGCTTGCTGACAAAAGACAGGTTCACTGTGTGTGTGTGTGTGTGTGTGTGTGTGTGTGTGTGTGTGTGTGTGTGTGTGTGTGTGTGTGTGTGTGTGGGGGGGGGGGGGGGGGGGGGGTGTGTGTGTCCTTCCTTTACCGATCTGCTCATGGCTATCTCCCATCTCCCAGGTATGACAGCGAGGGTCGCCTGACCAACGTGACGTACCCCACAGGCATGGTGACGAGTCTGCACCGTGAGATCGAACGCTCCATCAACATCGACATTGAGAGTTCCAGCAGGGATGACGATGTCACCGTCATCACCAACCTGTCCTCAGTGGAAGCCTCGTACACAGTGGTGCAAGGTAGACACACACTCGGCACACGCATGCAGAGGCTTAGACTTAGACATAGGGTACTAGATTTTCATTCATACTCAGTCATCACCAATACAAATGGAAATCAATTATAATTTATAATATTCATCAATTATTAATTATAGTGGGAAGACCCCGGTCCATCCCAGGTGCCTAATTCTGTGTGGAGTTTGCATGTTCTCCCCGTGTCCGTGTAGGTTTCCTCCCACCATCAAAGACATGTATGTTAGGGTTAATACTCCTGGCAGTGACCCTGACCCCAAGGCAACTTAACTTAACTTAACTAGTATTATTTACAGGAAAGCAATCATTTATATCCTAAAAAGGGCCTTATCTTCCTATACACCATTATGTTTATAGTACTGCCTATCATGCTAGTCATTTTTGTCATAAAGATTTATGTCAGCCTAAAAAAGTCAAGGGTTAACTGTTCTGTAAATACAAATATTGGTAAACTGAGTTGCGACGTGTTTACTCTCCCCTACATCCCAGTTTGTACAGTATATATGCATTGATGAAATACCCACAAGCTCTAGATGATAGAGTCTAGAACTACGGAACTTTGGTATTGTAGGAAATAGCCACCCTGTGTGATTGTAAATGTGCAGAGGTCTGACGACTCTTAATTGAATGCGTTCCAATTTCCACACAGTTATGTGCAAACTCGACGACATCATTTCCTCCTTCGCGCTGAGCCAACCCTCTCTCCTGCTCCCGGGTGACCAGAATTACCAATATATAGTTGTTAATCCCAACTGGGGCCATTCTGCTTATCATTACAGACAAATTCATTAACTTGTGTAGAGAAGATCCTCCTCATCCCCTAAGCTCTCTCTATTTCTCTCGCCAACACGCACATATACGCACACGCACTCACATACACACACACACGCATATATACGCACACGCACTCACATACACACACACGCACAGCCCCGCCCACATCCCACGATCCCTTAGCGTATTCGCTCTGTTTAGAGAACAGGAAGAAGGAGAATAATTGGCCTCCCCTCCCCTGACCGGTACATGTGGCGTGACGGACGTATGAACGCAGAGTGTCGACTGTAAGACGTCTCGAAGGCCTCGCAGAAGAAGAAGACGAAGAAGAAGAAGTTGTAGATGTATTCAGTGATCCACTCGAGTTGCTGGAGGAAAAGGGGGGAAAGTTACTCACAGAAGTGCAAGTCATTTAAGGCTTCCACTGCAGGGTTTCACCACCGTTCTCTGCAGACATCCTCACTTAACCATCTCTCTGTCTCCTCCTCCCCCCCTTCTCTTCATTAACTCATGCACAGTGGATCCTCCTTAGCCCTGAAGCTCTCGTCTCTCTCACCCTCTCTCCCTCTCTCTCTCTCTGTGTCTCTCTGTGTGTGTGTGTGTGTGTGTGTGTGTGTGTGTGTGTGTGTCTCTCTCTCTCTCTCTCTCTCTCTCTCTCTCTCTGCTTTATTACAGAGATTGTTCAGATAGAGAGAGCAGAGAAGATTTATCTTAACGGCTGCCGCTGCCAAGTCAATGGAAAAAAGCTTCTCGTCTGTTTGAGGCGTTGTTAAAATGCCGCCCGGAGCTTTATTACAAATTGGCCTTATGGATTACTGTCATTTATGGTGGGGCTTCAAAGGGAGACACCATCTGATCCCCTCACCTTTTGTAAATGAAATAACCCCTCCCCCCACCCGCCCTGCATCTGCCAGAGATTTCTGGGCCAAAAAAAACAATTTTATCCTATTATCTTTATTTTCGCTTCATCACGTCATCGTGATCAAACCACCCGTTTTCACACATCGGAGCTAAAGGTTTAGCATCAGCAGCAGTGCCCATTTAGTCTATCTCTCTTCCTTTTTTTAGAGTCTTTTTTAGTGCTGTAGGGAGATGTCAGTTTCGGTTGCCTTTCTACCTGCACTCTGTTTTCTAAAACTATATTCGCATATTTTGAGATTGCAGTGACAGTGCTCCATAAATCTTTTACGGCCGTGAACAAATTCTCATTCTTATTCTGATATGAGCCTACACAGGCTTATGACTGGAGTTTAGCTTTATTTGTCTGAGTAGAAGAAACAATAATATTGTGCATATTATGCCAAAACTACACATTTAGTTTTAGTTGATGTTGCTTTTCCTAACATCATGCCCTTGCCACACTTTCCAATGGCAGAGAATGAGGATGGCTGGCTCCTTGCCTTATGAGTCGACTCATGTTCATCTATCTCCCCCTACAGACCAGGTGAGGAACAGCTACCAGCTATGCAACAACGGGACCTTGAGGGTGATGTATGCCAATGGGATGGGCATCAGCTTCCACACAGAGCCCCACATCCTGGCAGGCTCCGTCAGCCCTACAATTGGCCGGAGGAACATCACCCTGCCCACCGACAACGGCCTCAACTCCATCGAGTGGCGTCTGCGCAAGGAGCAGACCAAGGGCAAGGTGACGGTGTTCGGCAGGAAGTTGAGGGTGAGTTGACGTTGTTTTGTGACATCAGAATATACCTACAGGTCTATTCTCAGCCACTCAGAACCTATATTCTGACAGAAATCACTGAGATAGTTTAAACAGTTAGTGACGGACAAGCCCGTATTTTATTGTCACACAGTCACACACCAACACATGCATGCGGCCACAAACACACTCATGCTGACGGTGGCCGGTGAAATTTGTCCTCTGCATTTGACCCATCCTGGCTTGTCCTTTCCTCCGGGGGGCAGGCCAGGAGCAGTGGTCGCTTTTTCTTTCCAGCGCCCGGGGACCAACTTCGGATGTTGTCGTCACTGGTCGGATGACGATCTTCTGCATGTTTTATGATAGACAGTGTTGGTCAGTAACATGGGTCTCCCAGTCCCTCTGCTTCGCGGTAAACAGAAGGGAAACCTTTCTGGTATCCCATCCCACTTTGTCCAATCAGGAGAGAGAACTCCACAAAGAGGATTGAGTCAACACCGTTCTCATTCCCAAGTAGTCAATACTTTACGTTTTGGGTTGGTGTTCTGGATCGGATCACCAACCCAAAGCGTCATTTGACTACTTGGGGATGAGAACCGCCTTGACTCAATCCCTCCTCCAGAATCACTTACAGCATCTTCAGCCTCTCTCCATTTCGTGCTTTTCTTCAGGCCCATGGGCGTAACCTCCTCTCCATTGACTTTGACCGCAACACGCGCACGGAGAAGATCTACGACGACCACCGCAAGTTCACACTGCGCATCATGTACGACGCTCAGGGCCGGCCAGCCATGTGGCTGCCTAGCAGCAGCCTGGCTGTGGTCAATGTGTCCTACTCGACCACTGGGCAGCTGGTTGGCCTGCAGAGGGGCAGCATGAGCGAGAGGACCGAGTTTGACCCACAGGGACGCATCCTGTCTCGCACCTTTGTGGACGGCAAGGTGTGGAGCTACAGTTACCTGGATAAAGTAAGTGAAGCATTTATCATTAAAAAAAAATCTAAAGTCATGTTATAAGATGTATATAAAATACTCTGCTTTGAACAATAATCAGGGTCTGATGGTTTCCCCCCAACAAACAAAGTTAAATTATCTTGTTAAAATCCTTAAAATGACTTTCCCTCCTGCCTCATAAAAAAATGCCAAAGCAACCAATCAGGGTTATCTAGGACATAACTAGCCAATCACAGCATACAAACAAGGGCTTTATCAGCTGAATACTGGACAGGGATTGGCTCTAGTATTCGTGATGTTATGAATCATGCTTGTTGAAAATCGTCTTTTCAGTGAGCTCAGAGAAACCTTCCACCTTCAGCAGATGATTGTGAAAACAGCCTTCTAGTGTCAAACTGCACAGACATCATTCTGCACAGTGAAGCTCAAACAGCCACCCAAAGGAACAAGAAGAAAAACTGATTTTTGACTTTGGGGGTCTTTAAGCTTTGTATCTAAGGATCAGAAGTCACCAAGGCAAGGAAGGGACAGTAATTTGGACTGGAGAATTGAAGTGAAATGATGTAGAATTTTTCTGATGATGATTATTCAAATTAATCAGCCATGAATATATCACTCCTGGTCCTATTTCACAGGAGGGAAGTCATCCATTTCCATTTAAAAGAAATCCCAAATGGCGACATGGTCATGATGCTATTAAATGAAGCTGTCTTTTCTCTGTTTCTCCCTCCGTGCCTCCAGTCCATGGTGCTGCTCCTGCAGAGCCAGCGACAGTACATCTTTGAGTTCGACGCGTCGGGCCGGGTCACGGCGGTCACCCTGCCCAGCGTGGCCCGCCACACCATGTTCACACACGTGTCGGTGGGCTACATCCGCAACACCTACAACCCGCCGGAGAGCAACGCCTCCATCATCCACGACTTCAGCGAGGACGGCAGACCCCAGGCCTCGCACTACCTGGGCACCGGCCGCCGCGTCCTCTACAAGTACGGCAAGCTGGCCAAGCTGGCGGAGATCATCTACGACAGCACCGCCGTCACGTTCGGCTACGACGAGACCGCCGGCGTGCTGAAGATGGTCAATCTGCAGAGCGGGGGCTTCTCCTGCACCATCCGTTATCGCAAGATGGGCCCGCTCATCGACAAGCAGATCTACCGCTTCAGCGAGGAGGGGATGGTCAACGCCCGATTCGACTACACCTACCACGACAACAGCTTCCGCATCGCCAGCATGAAGCCGGTCATCAGCGAGACGCCACTGCCCGTCGACCTCTACCGATACGATGAGATCTCTGGCAAGGTAAAGAAATCACTGATCTGGTCTACGTTCTTTTTTGATAGTAAGATACATGCAGAAATGTGTTGGAGTTGTTTGGAAGCACACAGAAATTCAACGGTGACTCTACTACTCCAGCAGTACTTTCACAGCAGTTATAGTCAAGCAAGGTCAAGCATGACCTTGGTATTATAGACACACTCTTTGCTAGCAGAGCTCGCAAAGGTAGTGAGCACTCACCAAATAAGAATAAAAAGGTCTTGGTGACGGAATAAAAACCCTGAAAGGACATCGCGTGCTGGCGTTCCTTTTTGACTATTATAAGGTTCTATCTGACCTTTTTGTCAAAACTGAGTTAGTCACATGAACCTATTCTATATAATAGCCTGTTGACTGTGTGGTGTTATTTTTTGAAAATAATGATTTTTGAGCCTGTACTTTCAAAAACAATAGGACCCATCTCCTTTTAACTGAAAATGTTAAGCTCAATATCTCAGAACTCTCCTGAAGGCAGATAGAACCTTTTAATTCTAAGCTCACGATATTATGGCAACTTAATAATACAGTTCAGGTATACAAAAGGATTTGGCTTGTAAAACAAATTCTTTGTGTATTCAAAAACAGAGGTGTACCATCTTTGGCCACCGGTGGACTCACCCTTTCTACAAACATCTCTCTTACAGGTGGAGCACTTTGGGAAGTTTGGGGTCATTTACTACGACATTAATCAGATCATCACCACAGCCGTCATGACGCTGAGTAAGCATTTTGACACCCACGGTCGCATCAAGGAGGTCCAGTACGAGATCTTTCGCTCGCTCATGTACTGGATGACGGTGCAGTACGACAGCATGGGGCGGGTGGTGAAGAGAGAGCTGAAAATTGGGCCCTACGCCAACACCACCCAGTACCGCTACGAGTACGACGGAGACGGACAGCTCAGCGGTGTCAAGGTGAATATCTTGTGTGCAAAGAGTTGGTATTTTGTGAGTCGTTTTATGCAGTTTGTATCCGTTTCTGTTATAGGTGCTTTACTGTTGATTCATGCCATCTCTACTCATCCTCCCATCCAGGTGAATGACTGGTCCACGTGGCGCTACAGCTACGACCTGAACGGCAACCTCCATCTGCTGAACCCGGGGAACAGCGCCCGCATCATGCCGCTCCGCTACGACCTGCGAGACCGCATCACGCGCCTGGGAGACGTCCAGTACCGCCTGGATGAGGACGGCTTCCTCAGCCAGCGGGGCTCAGACGTCTTCGACTACAACTCAAAGGGGCAGCTGCTGCGGGCGTACAACCGAGGGCCGGGCGGCTGGAGCGTCCAGTACCACTATGACGGGCTGGGCCGCAGGGTGTCCACTAGGAACAGCCTGGGACAGCACCTGCAGTTCTTCTATGCTGACCTCAACCACCCCGCCAGGGTCACACACATCTTCAACCATTCCAGCTCTGACATCTCCTCGCTCTACTATGACCTACAGGTGGGTGCCTATAGAGATATGTCACATCTACCTATATTCTGTTTATATATTGAGAGGTGAGAAGATGGGTGTCGGTTGTATGAAGAGGATGATGAAATGGGTAGACTGGTTGAATAATATTGTTATTAGAGCAGTAACTAATGGGAACATCTTCTCATGATCAGGGCCATCTGTTTGCTATGGAGGTGAGCAGTGGAGAAGAGTACTACATAGCTTCTGACAACACTGGCACACCACTGGCTGTCTTCAGCAGCAATGGACAGATGATCAAACAGGTAATGCACGAAGCAGTTTGTAATCACACTTAATCTGCTATCAGTTGACTGGTATTAGTATTAGTACTAAGAAAATTATGTTATTCCCCCTATTTGTCCAAGAAACAATTGAAAACACCAAGAAAGCTGGGCAGCAGGGTGGTATATAGTGAGTAGGGAGACTGTCCTAAAACTAAAACAGCTCCAGGGACCATGTTCTGTAGCTCACTCTGTGCTCTGACCTTCCTCTGGAAGGGTGAGTTGAGTATTACCAAAAGCAAACGGAGCGTGCCTTGTGTCGTTCAGGTCCAGTACACAGCTTATGGAGAAGTGTACCTGGACTCCAACCCAGAGTTCCAGCTGGTAGTGGGGTTCCACGGCGGCCTCTACGACCCCTTGACCAAGCTGGTCCACTTCACCCAGCGGGACTACGACGTGCTGGCCGGCCGCTGGACCTCGCCCGACTACGCCATCTGGCCGAAGATAGGAAAAGACCCCGCTCCGTTCAACCTGTACATGTTCAAGAACAACAACCCCCTCAGTGACATGCTGGACGTCAAGAACTACGTCACAGGTGGAGGAGAATAATACATTCTGCACATATTCTGTTGTGTTTACTTTCTTTTTCATTTAGCCATTATCAGAATGTCTAAAGCGGTGCGATATTTATTCAAAACTGTCCATTTCTCCGTATATCAAAGAGCTTTGCAGCACTGCACATAAATGCTTCACACCATAATGTAGACATTAAATATAGATTATTTCCAAAGGTGGAACTTCAGTAGAGTTGTCAGGTAAAACCCAGTGGTATAAAGATCAGCCTCGAGACGGCAGGTAGAGGTGAACTCAGTTCAGTCAAAGCACACGTGGATTTCCATTGTACTAGAAAAGAGATTGAACAAGCTGAATTTACATAGGGTGTACTCTCTACTAACATGGCCATTACTGACGACTGCAATGTTCTCCATTCAGTGCAGAGTGATACCATTGTAAAAGGGTAAAGGAACATTGGAACCTATGAGGATTATATCCTTGGAATACTGATGTTAAGAAATGGATTGTTCTGGAAAGGTTCACCCAAGGTTCACTCTATGTCCTCCGAATAGCACGGCAGCTGATGGCTATACAATCTCCAGCAGCTGAGTGAGAAAAGATACCCAGTTTCTCACCCCTCTAATGTTTGGCCATAAGTGATTCATTCTGTGTCGTGTTTAATATCGTCATTCAGCTGCTCATTTCTCTCTTATCTGCTGCTCTAGATGTGAAGAGCTGGCTGGTGATGTTTGGCTTCCAGCTCAGTAACATTATCCCCGGATTCCCTCGTCACTCCCTCTACTTTGTGGAACCACCATACGAGCTGCAGGCCGCCCAGCACTGTGAGAATGGACAGGTATGTTACAGTAGGACAGGTATGTTACAATAGGACAGGTACGTTACAGTAGTACAGGTATGTTACAGTAGGACAGGTACGTTACAGTAGGAGAGGTACGTTACAATAGGACAGGTACGTTACAGTAGGACAGGTACGTTACAGTAGGACAGGTACGTTACAGTAGGAGAGGTACGTTACAATAGGACAGGTACGTTACAGTAGGACAGGTACGTTACAGTAGGAGAGGTACGTTACAATAGGACAGGTACGTTACAGTAGTACAGGTATGTTACAGTAGGACAGGTACGTTACAGTAGGACAGGTACGTTACAGTAGGAGAGGTACGTTACAATAGGACAGGTACGTTACAGTAGTACAGGTATGTTACAGTAGGACAGGTACGTTACAGTAGTACAGGTACGTTACAGTAGTACAGGTATGTTACAGTAGGACAGGTATGTTACAGTAGGACAGGTACGTTACAGTAGGACAGGTATGTTACAGTAGGACAGGTACGTTACAGTAGGACAGGTACGTTACAGTAGGACAGGTACGTTACAGTAGGACAGGTACGTTACAGTAGGAGAGGTACGTTACAGTAGGAGAGGTACGTTACAATAGGACAGGTACGTTACAGTAGGACAGGTACGTTACAGTAGGACAGGTATGTTACAGTAGGACAGGTATGTTACAGTAGGACAGGTATGTTACAGTAGGACAGGTACGTTACAGTAGCACAGGTACGTTACAGTAGGACAGGTACGTTACAGTAGGACAGGTATGTTACAGTAGGACAGGTATGTTACAGTAGGACAGGTACGTTACAGTAGGACAGGTATGTTACAGTAGGACAGGTACGTTACAGTAGCACAGGTACGTTACAGTAGGACAGGTACGTTACAGTAGGACAGGTACGTTACAGTAGGACAGGTACGTTACAGTAGGACAGGTATGTTACAGTAGGACAGGTATGTTACAGTAGTACAGGTACGTTACAGTAGGACAGGTACGTTACAGTAGGACAGGTATGTTACAGTAGGACAGGTATGTTACAGTAGTACAGTTATGTTACAGTAGGACAGGTATGTTACAGTAGGACAGGTATGTTACAGTAGTACAGGTACGTTACAGTAGGACAGGTATGTTACAGTAGGACAGGTATGTTACAGTAGGACAGGTATGTTACAGTAGGACAGGTATGTTACAGTAGCACAGGTACGTTACAGTAGCACAGGTACGTTACAGTAGGACAGGTATGTTACAGTAGGACAGGTATGTTACAGTAGGACAGGTACGTTACAGTAGCACAGGTACGTTACAGTAGGACAGGTATGTTACAGTAGGACAGGTATGTTACAGTAGGACAGGTATGTTACAGTAGGACAGGTACGTTACAGTAGCACAGGTACGTTACAGTAGGACAGGTACGTTACAGTAGGACAGGTATGTTACAGTAGGACAGGTATGTTACAGTAGGACAGGTACGTTACAGTAGGACAGGTATGTTACAGTAGGACAGGTACGTTACAGTAGCACAGGTACGTTACAGTAGGACAGGTACGTTACAGTAGGACAGGTACGTTACAGTAGGACAGGTATGTTACAGTAGGACAGGTATGTTACAGTAGTACAGGTACGTTACAGTAGGACAGGTACGTTACAGTAGGACAGGTATGTTACAGTAGGACAGGTATGTTACAGTAGTACAGTTATGTTACAGTAGGACAGGTATGTTACAGTAGTACAGGTACGTTACAGTAGGACAGGTACGTTACAGTAGCACAGGTATGTTACAGTAGGACAGGTACGTTACAGTAGGACAGGTACGTTACAGTAGGACAGGTATGTTACAGTAGGACAGGTACATTACAGTAGGACAGGTATGTTACAGTAGGACAGGTACGTTACAGTAGGACAGGTATGTTACAGTAGGACAGGTACGTTACAGTAGGACAGGTATGTTACAGTAGGACAGGTACGTTACAGTAGGACAGGTATGTTACAGTAGGACAGGTATGTTACAGTAGGACAGGTATGTTACAGTAGGACAGGTACGTTACAGTAGGACAGGTATGTTACAGTAGGACAGGTACGTTACAGTAGGACAGGTATGTTACAGTAGGACAGGTACGTTACAGTAGGACAGGTATGTTACAGTAGGACAGGTACGTTACAGTAGGACAGGTATGTTACAGTAGTACAGGTATGTTACAGTAGGACAGGTACGTTACAGTAGGACAGGTATGTTACAGTAGGACAGGTACGTTACAGTAGGACAGGTATGTTACAGTAGGACAGGTACATTACAGTAGGACAGGTACGTTACAGTAGGACAGGTATGTTACAGTAGTACAGGTATGTTACAGTAGGACAGGTACGTTACAGTAGGACAGGTATGTTACAGTAGGACAGGTACGTTACAGTAGGACAGGTACGTTACAGTAGGACAGGTACATTACAGTAGGACAGGTACGTTACAGTAGGACAGGTACGTTACAGTAGGACAGGTACGTTACAGTAGGACAGGTATGGTACAGTAGGACAATCCAATCCAGTATTAATCCCACAGTTATGTTTCAGCTGTTGTCATGTAGCTACACGACCAGTCAAAACTTTGGATACACCTAACTGAATATACTATGTACTAGCCAGTTTGATATAAAGGCTTATGCTTAATGTTTGAAATTATTTTTTTAGATGGATATAAATAGTGACGTTGATCCTATGTATGAATTTCTTTCCAAAGCCTCTTTCCTAGTATTAAAAAAAGGAAAGAAACATGTGGTGAGTCAAAACTTTTGACTGGTAGTGTATATTCATGTAGATACAGATGCCAGTCATCCTACACTATTGTTTACAAGTTGTGATACTGTTTTGTCCTAACATGAATGTATATTTTGCACAGTGACTGTTCACACAGTACAGTCTCTCTCTCTCTTCCAATATGATTGTTAACCTGTCCACTTCTTCATGTAGCTCATCACCGGTGTGCAGCAGGCAGCAGAGCGCCACAACCAGGCCTTCATGGCCCTGGAGGGTCGCCTGCTCAACAAGGAACGGCGCGGACGCAAGGACAAGCCTGGCCACTGGTTCGGCACCAGCACCCCCATCATCGGCCGCGGGGTGATGCTGGCGCTGACGGAGGGCCGCGTGGTGGCCGGCGTGTCGGCCATGGCCAGCGACGACAGCCGTAAAGTGGCTCTGGTGCTCAACGGCGCCCTCTACCTAGAAGGCACACATTACACCCAGGACGGGAAGGACTGCCACTTCTTTGTGAAGGTGGGCTCTGCCGACAGCGACCTGCTGGCCCTGGGGCTCACCAACGGGCGCAAGGCGCTGGAGAGCGGCATCAATGTGACAGTGAGCGGCCGGACGAGGAGAGGGGCGACTGTGGACTTTGCAGTTCCGTCGCTAGCGCTGAGCATCCGATACGGGCTGGCCCTGGACGTGCTGGATGAAGAGAAGGTAAGACTGTTGGAGCTGGCCAGGCAGAGGGCACTGGCCGGGGCCTGGGCCAGAGAGCAGCAGAGAGCCCGGGACGGGAAGGAGGGCAGTCGCCTGTGGACGGAGGGGGAGAGACAACAGCTGCTAACGACAGGCAGGGTGCAGGGCTACGACGGCTACTATGTGCTGCCGGTGGAGCAGTACCCTGAACTGGCTGACAGCAGCAACAACATCCAATTCCTCAGACAGAACGAGATGGGCAAGAGGTAACAGCCCACCTGAACTTGAAGGGCAGACTCTCTCTTCACTTTTCCCATGATCCTGGTCCTTTCCCCCCCCCCCAGCCTCCTCACCCCTATTCCTCTCAAAACCCACGGAGAATTAACCAACCAACCAACCAACCAACCCACCAACCAACCAACCATCGGGGTTACTCACGGAACGCTGCAGGGACTTTTGAAAAGAATGAGTTATCAGAAAAAAATATATTATTGTTAATTTTACTGCCACGGGCAAAAAAAAAAATAAAGTTTAGTCAAACTTTTTTTTTCTTTTTTCTTTTTTTTTAACAAACTTTGAACAACTGAAAAAGCACTGATGAACTTTTAGAGCTGTTGCTTAATGAATAAGAAGATTCCCCTTTTTAAAAAAGATATTGATATTTTCACCCATATTTTTTGGGTCACACTGAGCGCGCGGCCATGACAGCTACTGAACACATGGTGGAGTTGTGCTGTGCTGGGTTCTGCGCTCACGGCTTGTCTCTAAATAGAAACTGAAGGCAAAGGGACCAAAACGGAGGCAAAGCCACCCCAGATGACAGACAGGCACAAACCACGGAGCGAAGGAGGACAACCTCAACAACGACAGAACAATGCAATGTTAAAAGGCCGTCCGATACTATGAGTCATCTCCCTGTCTCAGGCCTCCCATTGTCCACCTGTGCTCTGCTGCTGAGGCAGCATATATCCAACCAAGCAACACGCAAGATACCGACATCCTTGAACATACTCAAGAGTTAGAAATGAACTACAAAAAATAAATAAACTTTTTAAAAAAAAAGTTAAAAAAAAAAACACGATGGCTATATTTGTGGACAGTTGTATCACACAGCATTGTTTTATTTTGAAATGGGCGAGAAGAATCATATTACTACATATGTGTCAGACTACACTGAATTTCAGGATGTTGCGTATACCGTAGAAGCCGTAGTTTTGTACGTTTCAGTCGCGCTAGAATTGTGAGACTTTCACCAAGGCACTTCTGTACAGAGCGATCGGAACACCCCTCACCGAGTCCTGAATACATGCTAAGTTAGTATCAAGAGCTATTTATTTTACTTTATTTTTTATTTATTTATTGTTCTTAGTACTATATGACAATCATGAAGGAGTCACCAGTTGTATTCAAAATGAACATTAGCGGATGAGTTTATTTTCTTTTGTAAAATATGTACGAAATGTTCATTTTGTTTTTGTATTAATTTCAGTTTGCTGCCAGAGCAAATAATAGTCACTCTCAAAAAGAATAATTTATGTAATAAAGTGTTTTAAAAACGGTTTATACTTTAAATAAAGTCTTTAAAACTGTGAAATCTGTTTTTTCGAAATATATCTCGATGTACAGTGTATAGACCTACCTTTATGCAGCACAGTAGAATATTGTTGAGAATACCAAGTTTTATATTTCTAAGAGGAAGTGGCTTGTAATGTGCGGAATCTTTAGCTGGTCTTACTACTCTAGAGTTTTGTGACACTCTAATATTCCATATCTACTAATATCGATCCCCAGTTTGTTGTTTTTGACTGTTTGTTTTCGTTTGGAAGCAGAGATATTACTGTCCTAGATC
>NC_139634.1:32937496-32994478 GCF_964638095.1 Poromitra crassiceps | reverse complement strand
CTCTCACTTCCCACTTCCTACTTAAGATTATCCCCTGAGTGGGAGGTCGGCCACGCCCTGAAGTCATGCACATAGCCAATCATCTTCTCAAACATGTGATAGACATGGATACCAACCAATCCATCCATCCATGACAATATAAACGTATATCTTCATATAGAAATTCATTCTGTTTGCCAAGTATTGATTTTTTTTCCTCCAAAGAAAATTGCAGGGGGTGCCTATAGGGGAGCTTGGAAAAAAGTATGTTTGCCAAATATGTCATAGAGTAAGTAAGTTGATGGTATTTATCTCAGAGGGTTTGCTGTATGTGCAAGCCTACATTGTGTGATAGAGGATAGCATTTCAAAAGCCGTTCCTCTCACACGCCCCCAGCTAAAAGCCCTCCGATAGATTTGGAACCAGATCCACAACAAGCAGATCTTTAGGTGTTTCAAAATAAACCCATGTCCTCCCAGCCCCCCGCCCCGCCCCCGGCCTACAGCGGATGTTTTTTAGGACCCGAAACCGTTCTCGAAAATAATTTAAAGTTCAAGTGTGTTTGAAGCGCCACAGTATTGTGCGAGCAGGGGAGATGGATGGAAGGAGTCAAGCAGAGTGAGAGGAATCCTTCACTGTCAACATCTTGCGGTGGAGCTCTCAGCAGCAGCCGGCAGGAGGGGAGGGGGGAGGGGGAGGGGGGGAGGTGGAGGGGGAGGCAGAGGGGGCAGAGTTAGAGTGAGTGGGGGAGAAGGGGAGCTGGTGGAAGACATGGCCTAATGGGAGAGGAGTGGTGCAGAGAGGCAGAGTGGATTGAAGGAGGGCTGGAGGGGTTGAAGAGGGGAGTGAAAGAGAGGGCGGCGTTAGGGGCGAGAGGGTGAGAAGGGGCTGGGTGTGGAGGGGAAGGGAGAGAGAGAGAATGGTGTTAGAGGGAGAGATAGAGAGAGAGGGGGGCCTGGCTTTGGAGGAGAAGGGAGAGAGAGAGAGAGAGAGAGAGAATGGTGTTAGAGGGAGAGAGAGGGGAGGTGTGTGTATGGGCTGAGTAATGCTTTGTGCAGAGAGGGGAGGGAGGAGTGTGGAAGCCAGAGAGAGGGAGAGAGAGAGAGAGAGAGAGAGAGAGAGACAGACAGTCAGACAGACAGACAGAGAGAGAGAGAGAGACACACACACACACACACACACACACACACACACAGAAAACTCAAATCTGCCCAGATACACCCCACTCCCACCCCCACCCCCAAACATACCTGGATGAAGTATTAATGACGGTGGTGGGCCAGAGTGTGGGGAGTAAACAAACAAAACAGGAGGGTAACAAAACGAGGAAAAGACGAGGGGAATAGAGTGAAGGAGAAGGAGAAGGAGAAGCCGGAGGGCTGCAGAATGTCAGTGTTTAAGCACGGGGAGATATCTGATGCAGTGTAAAAACAAGCGCTGGCTGGCTAATGGATGATGTCTGCAGGAGTTACTGATATAACGATGCACACCAGAATTCAAAAGACAGTCTCCACACAATATGAAAAATGCATCGAAAGGCGAGGCATGGCGCGTCGGGGTGGGGTGTGCGTGTGCGCTTTTGATGTCGGCAAGAGACTGCTAGAGCCTTGACTCGTCTGTCGTGTTTTAAAGGAAAGGAACAGTGCCAATGATTTAATCAACGCTTTGAAGCTTAGCATCAAACTCTCTCTCACTTCCTTCTCTCTCTCTCTCTCTCTCTCTCTCTCCCCCATCTCTCTCTCTCTCATTCTCACTCGCTCACTCCGTCTTCACAGACTCGGTGCAAGAGTGCCCGCGCAATTGCCATGGCAACGGAGAGTGCAATTCTGGCGTGTGCCATTGCTTCCCGGGGTTCCACGGCATGGACTGCTCCAAAGGTATTAAATGCTAGACAGATGTGTTTTCTCTCCCTCTCAGAGAAGAAGAGAGCCTGAGCCGGGAGAGAGCGAGAGAGAGAGAGAGCCCACCACAACTATCTCAACCATCTACTGTGACAAGTATATAGGCATCTATTTGATGTGCGGCTGGGTGGCACGATGAAGCGCCGGAGCCGGCGCGCGTCAGGCGGCGGCGGGGTAAGAAGAAGCGTCAGGCGGGCGGCGGGGTAAGAAGGCGCCCGAGGTGGAGCGGAGACAAGCTGGCTGATGATGAATGGCAGCTCCCCGAGCCAAACCTCTCTGTGCTCACCTGGGACAGACAGCTGTGATGAATAGTTTAGTTAGCTCTGCCTGTAATTACTCTTCACGTCATCACCGGCGCTCTGCAGCCCGTGTGACCGCTCTATCCAGCGCCCTCCTCCTCCACCGGGGGTTAGGCCGGGTGTGTGCGTTAGGGAGGGTGAAGGATGTTACTGATACCGAAGCCATTCTCAATTCTGCTTTATCGGTCCGATCAATTTTTTGTGTGGGGGAAAAAAACTAGGCCTACTCAGGTTTTCAGCCTCAACGTAGCATTATATATATCTCTAGACTCTGAACACAGTGTAGAATGTCTGCCTAATAATAACATCTGAACACGTTAAAATAAATTGCAATGCTCCTTTTCTTATAAGGATATTTAACTTGACAAAAATTGACAACCTTGGAGGCACACACCATTCACCATTCAGAGTAATTGGACAATTTGGGACCAGTTCTAAACGGTTCCGGTTCTCGATTCCCCATCACTGTGTGTGTGTGTGTGTGTGTGTGTGTGTGTGTGTGTGTGTGTGTGTGTGTGCGTGTGCGTGTGCGTGCGCGTGTGTGTGTTGTGCATGCGTGCCCGCGGCAAAAGCAACGATCAGGAGGAAATCTTTTCAGATACGGACAGCCTGACGAGGTTTTCGAGGAGACAAGTTTGTGAGAGAATCATTTGGGCACATTGCCTAACTGAGAGGAGAAGGCTACGCTGGGAAAAAGAACTTAATTGGCCTTCATCAATGTCCTTTTTCATTACTGCTATAAAGCTGGATAACTTATTTCACACAGTGACCTGAAGTGACTGGCCTGGCAGTCAATACAGAGCAAAATATCCTGAGACCCACCCTCCATCAACACAACTCATCTGTTTTATAGAGAGGAATTGGCTCATAGTAGCCTAATGTGAGGACAGAATGGTTGCACATTTTAACATACAGGTTATAAGAATATAACTAGATAATTAGCTTACTTACCAGTGACAAAATACTGGCCACATTGTGTATTTTATTTACTCTTGGGGTCCCAAAGTTTCCACCTCTTCTACCATAAGCTACTGAGCACCTCTCTACTTACAGCCTAGATCCACATTTTTCTTCTTAAAGACCCCCTGAAGTCATATGTTTTAAGATTTATATAAAATACTCTACTTTGAATAATAATTTGTGTCTGGTGGTTTTCCCCCACAAAAAAGATTAAATTATCTTGTTAAAATCCTTAAAATGACTACCTTCTGCCTCATTAAAGATTCCAAAGCAACCAATCAGGGCTATCTACAGGACAGAACTACCGTACTTTCCGTACTATAAGGCGCACCTGAATATAAGCCGCAGCAGCTAAATTGAATGATTGTTACATATATAAGCCGCACTGGACTATAAGCCGCAGGTGTTTTAATGTTTAATTACCAACCAGGAGGAGGCGTAGCGCCTGCCTGTAACAGAGATCTCCGTGTCTTATCAGCGGAGACCGTTTTGAGTCCTTACCCTCATCGTCGTAACACAGCCAGTTCGCCATCTTTTGAAGCATGATGTTAGATTACAACGAGCTAGTTGTGTGGCTTAGCCTTCCAAAATGTTGCCGTTAATTTTTTAGAATGTAATACATAGAATTGGGAACGTTACATTCAATTTCATTCAGACTGTCTTTCTGGCTCAATCGCCGCCATTTTTCCCCCGGAGCGAGGGAGGGTGGGAGGAGGGAGGGTGTTTTACAGTAGTGGCTGAGAGAGCGTAGTGGCTCAGTGCTCCAAGCAGGTCGCGAGGCACATTTTTTGCAACACCATCCAATCAGGGTCTGTCTGTCTTGCTCTCGTTCTGTCTCTCGTACCAAAATCCATAGATTTAGGAGGTCCCCTAGTGGCCGTTAGCTGTAAAAATCCATAGATTAGCCGCACCGTTATATAAGCCGCAGGGCCGAAAAATGGGGGAAAAGCCGCGGCTTATAGTCCGAAAAGTACGGTAGCCAATCACAGCATACAAGCAAGGGCTTTAACTGCTGAATACTGGACAGGGATTGGCTCCAGTATTTGTGATGTCACGAATCATAATTGTAAATCGTCTTTTCGGTGAGCTCAGAGAAACCTTCCACGTCGTTCTGCAGATGATTGTTAAACAGCCTTCTGGTGTCAAACTGCACAGACATCATTCTGCACAGTGAAGCTCAAACATCCAACTCTAGGAACAAGAAGAAAAACACATTTTTGACTTTAGGGGGGTCTTTATCTTCCCCCTTGTTTTGGTCGGGAGCACAAAAAACTGTAATTCATGGTTTTTAAGTTTGTTGACTGTGAATTCTACATACAGTACATGTGTTTAGGCATGTTTAAATTAGACATCACAATGATGTGCATTCAGTCAGACACAAAATGTGAATGCAGAGTGGTGCAGTGATTCCCCCCCCCCACGATGGGCATGGCCCATTGTATGCACTGTCTCTATGCATGGGTGGATGGCTAGTGTGGCTGTGCACTGTTTTGACAGTCTCCAAAAAGGCTACTAATTGTTTTCTGCACAAGCTTTAATCTCTCCCTCCCTCCCTCTCTCTCCCTCCCTCCCGTCCCTCCCTCCCTCTCTCCCTCCCTCCCTCCCCCCACAGCGGCGTGCCCGGTGCTGTGCAGCGGGAACGGCCAGTACGACAAGGGCTCCTGCACCTGCTACAGCGGCTGGAAGGGGCCCGAGTGCGACGTCCCCGTCACCCAGTGCATCGACCCGCTGTGCGGCGGCCATGGCACCTGCACCGACGGCAACTGCCTGTGCTCCGTGGGCTACAAGGGCCCGAGCTGTGCCGAGGGTGAGGAGGAGGAGGAGGAGGAGGAGGAGGAGGAGGAGGAGGGGGTGTGAGGCTCGATGACGCGCTGCGGTGTAGCCGAGCACGCTGATGCTTTTCGCTGGTTTTTGTCAGCGTGCGCATCTGTCTGTGTGTCAGTGTAGGAAATTTAAAAAATATATTTGTATTAAAAGATTGGGGTATTTACAAAATGTTGGGGACACTCTTCCAAAAAAAAAGTAATTAGTGGTTTAAATAGTGCTGTTTTTTAATGTGAAATGAGGCCATACAGTAATCAGCACCTAGCACCTTGTGCCAACATGACATGAGTAAATAAATAGCATTATTATTGCTGTTCCAGAGACAAGTGTACAATCATCTGTCTGTGTGAGAGAAAGCAGGGGCGTGTGGGTCGCTTTCTTCAGTAACAGTTGGAGCTTTTTTTAATGAGGTACCGTACCGGTCCATCGCGTCGCAGAAAATGGAAATGAAATTAATTGAATGAAAATGAAATGATCGAAATCTTGGGGGCAATTTTCACCCCTCCATCGCGGCTTTTAGGGGCATTCTGGGATATCTTGGAGCATTTTTGCCCTTTGCTCCCCCCCCCCCCTCCATAATTTCCTACACTGATGTGTGTGTGTGTGTGTGTGTGTGTGTGTGTGGGAGTCATTATTTTGAAAGAAAGATCAATCTATCAAGCGCATGACAAGCACACACACACACACACACACACACACACACACACACTTGCTGCACTTCCACTAGCCTGCCACACACACACACACACACACACACACACACACACTCACACACACACACACACACACACACACACACACACACACACACTCACACACACACACACACACACACACACACACACACACACACACACACTTGCTGCACTTCCACTAGCCTGCCACACACACACACACACACACACACACACACAGCACTAACTCTTGCTAGGCAGCTCATCATAACATAATCTTACCCTGAGTGAGTGTCCGCTCCCTCCACATATACAGATGAAGTATGACGCCGCAGCCAAAATACATCAGAGATTTTATTAAGGGGTGAAATCGCTTCTATTGATCCCAGTTAAGAAGGATCAGCCTGCCACACTCTCACTAGTCAGAGAGAGAGAGAGGGATGAGATGGAGGGGGCAGAGAGTCAGGGCGGGGGAAGAGAGAAGTGAATATGTATGGAGAGAGTGGGAATTGGAAAAAGCGAGCGAAAAGATAGTTAAGAGAGACAGAGTGCCAGGGATGAGGGGAGAGAGAGAGAGAGAGAGAGAGCCACAAAGACAAAGAGAAGAAAGAGGTAGAGTGACAGATAGAAGGAGCCGAGAAACATAGAGGGGGCCGGAGAACAAGGTCAGCGTTTTCTCCTCCTCTTCCATTTTTTCCTCTCCCTCCCTCCCTCCCTCCCTCCCTCTCATCCAATTTCCCCCCCTCTCCTCTCCTCTCCTCTGGTCTCAAATCTGATATTCATCACAGCAGAGTCCCTCAAACAATTTACCTGGAGTGCAGCGACATGAAAATCGATAGCTGTGATCCGCCGTTTCTGCCGGGCAAACAGAAATGGAGGGCCCAGGGTGTGTGTGTGTGTGTGTGTGTGTGTGTGTGTGTGTGTGTGTGTGTGAGAGAGAGAGCGTGTGCGTTAATGAATATCCGTGTGTGTGTGTCTGTGTGCGTGCGTGCGTATGTGTGTGTGGAGGGGTGCAGTGGGGTCAGTCGTGCGGGGGGGCGCGAGGTGTCAGACGGAGAGGACGAGGGAGCCAGAGACAAAGTGGGAGCGGCTGGGGAGAGAGGACAGGGGCAGCGAGAAAGGGGGCGGGTGGGCATTTTGCCGGGAGGGGGTAATTTGTCAAATTGGTTTTCACTCACTACTCAGACTCAGAGCTGCCTGTCAACCTGGCAGACTGACAGCATCACATTCTCCCCCGCGTATTAGCACACATGCGCTCGTGCACGCGCTCTCGCGCGCACACACACCTACGCGCACGCGGACGGACGCGCACGTGCGCCCCACCGCTCTCTCTCTCAGAGTGGAACGCATTGACTGTTACGCCCCGATTATACACTCAGCTTATTCGTGATTGTGTTTTTTAATTGCCTCAGTAACACGTCTCATTATTGTCATTATTCCGTTATCTTTTTTTTGGTGTGCGTTCAAACAAAGAATGAAAATATGCCTTCTGTCACGTCTCCGTCTTTACAAGCGGCTCGCGATGTTGAACCTTTTGTTTTGACTTGGGGGTTGTGATGATGCATTGTGGCGTCCGCAGGGTCTATCCATCACCAGGAGGCAAGTTTCCCCCCCCGTCTTAGTGTCTCTTGTTTGTGCCTGTTATGTAGTGGATTGCCTGGACCCCACCTGTTCCAACAATGGCATCTGTGTGAACGGAGAGTGCCACTGTAAGCCCGGCTGGGGAGGGCCTCACTGTGAGCTGCCCAGGGCCCAGTGCCCGGACCAGTGCCACGGACACGGGGCCTTCATACCCGACACGGGCCTGTGCAGCTGCGACCCCAATTGGATGGGACCCGACTGCTCCTTGGGTAGGTACTGCTTGACCTAGACTCAGCCCTCAGTCTTAATCCGTTTCACTCCTGTAAGACTGAGAATATTACTATTTAAATCTTTGCATAACGTTAGGTGGCGCTGTTGGAAGCCTTGCATCGGAGAACCAATCATGAGTGTTGTGGGCGGGCCTGCTTTCTGGGGGGCAGTTCTCATGCAGAACCGGTGTCTCGCAAAACATCGTCGCATTTGCGGAGAAACATATTAATCACTCAGAAACAAACATAACCTGTTAATAGGACGTGTTTCATCCGGCCCCGGCGGCTAGAGGTCTTTCCCCCAGCGATAAGCCCGACTCCCGAGGCTAACGTTACAGAGCCTGCTGATGACTTCACAGTAGCAAGCGGACCACTTCCGGGTAGGAAACATTATTGTAAAATAAACAACAGGTATAAACTCTCTTTGCAGCACATCAGTGTCTTGCTATATATTTGAACTATGAAACATTGCATTGCCGCTACCAAATAAAATTCTAATAATAAATGTAGGCGTGTCTGCTGCCGGTGGTTCTCGCCGGGCTCAGACAGACAGTTTCTGACAGTGAAATTCCCAGACGTTTGGTGGCGCAGCTCACCAAACGTCTGGGAGCCGAGACTATGCTTGACCTAACTGTCACCGCTAGACAAACTGCATCCGATTGCTTTTGAAATGTAGTCGGCTTTACCTGACGAGGGAAATATTCAACTGGCACAGTTCTCTCTATCTCTGTATAATAAAGCGATGAAAGGGCCATTGTAGGCAGAGACGGCAGCTGCAGCCCAGGCTGGCTGTGAGCTCCAGCGTTTGTTAAGGGAGAAACAATGACTATCTTTAATAAAGACAACATTTTCCCACGCTGCAGGATCCCTCAGCATGTGGATATCAAAAGGATCTAACACCAAAAAAAAAAAAAAAGTGTTTTTGTGTTACATCCATATATACCACATTCCCTGCACAGCGGGGGGTCTGGAGCACATGAATGGAATCATCACATCTCGCCGTCGCTGCCTGCAATGTCTACTGTAGGTCTCAGCACAGTGACTATAATGGAGACTCAGCAAATAAGCCTCTGCTTCCTCCCAAAGCACCAGAACCACTGACTTTAATTGGGGGTTCTCAGTGGAGAATCTTATTTAACAGGGATTTGATTATTTTTGCAGCATTTGGAACTTGTCTTTTTTTTATATGTGGGTGTAATTATCCTGCCTCCTTTTCTATCAGTATGGTCGTGACTCATGTTTTGGTGTCTAACAATTCAAGCGTTTGTTTTTCTCCTACCGACTGGGGTACCTGCAGACCCCCTAGAGGTGTACCTTTTGTCATATCTTATAGGACCTATAAGATCATATCGGTATCAGCCGATAACACCAATGTTAATATCAGTTATCGGTATCGCCCAAAATGTTCATATTGAGAGGAAACAATGCGGTAAATCTCTGATTTATGGGCTTTTCCAAAATGTTTTGGAAATAAAGAAAAAGTTGTCAAAGTCACAGTGTTTACATGTGTATTCAGTATGTACAAAATTTGACTACTTAACCTGTTTTTATACAGATCATAATAACATCTGTAAATATCGGTTATTGGCCATAACATCAATGTTAATATCGGCTATCTGTATTGGCCAAAATGTTCATATTGGTGCATCCCTAAGTTAAATCATGTTGGTAGGATGAGGGTTTGTGTTGCTAAATGAACGGCCACCGTAAAAACCACCTCATCTACATGATCACATAATTATGACAAAATAGCTACAAAACATACATCTTGAAAAAGATCGAGCGTTTTGAGTCCTGACGTGAGTGTGTGTGTGTGTGTGTGTGTGTGTGTGTGTGTGTGTGTGTGTGTGTGTGTGTGTGTGTGTGTGCGCACACGCGTGCATGTGTGTGTGTCCCAAATCTTTCTGGCTTCTTCAGAGGTGTGTTCAGTTGACTGTGGGACCCATGGCGTGTGTATGGGCGGAGCCTGCCGCTGTGAGGAGGGCTGGACCGGCGCGGGCTGTGACCAGCGTGTGTGTAACCCGCTCTGCATCAAACACGGAACCTGCAAGGACGGGAAATGCCAGTGCCATCAAGGCTGGAACGGAGAGCACTGCACCATCGGTAACTGCTTGTGTGTGTGTGTGTGTGTGTGCGTGCGTTCTTCTGTGGGTGGTGTCTGTGTTCGGTGTGTGTGTGTGTGTGTTTGGTGTGTGTGTGTGTGTGTGTGTGTGCGTGTGTGTGTGTGTGTGTGTGTGTGTGTGTGTGTGTGCGTGTCAACACGTGGGTGTGCACTGATACACCAGCACACACTTGGACTAAACCAGCAGCACTTTTCCACTTTATTAAGGGGATTTGGAAAAGGGAAGTGGAGGCCAAGGCAAAACAGTGAATTGAAGTAGGGGCCTGAGCTGACATGAGGGGGGCGAGCAGAGGAGAGAGGAGAGGAGTACACTTGTGAGAAGTGGCCACGCAGGTGGCCTTTTTGAAACACTAAAGTACGTGATGAAACATACAACTCTTCACCTCAGTGTGGTCAAAAAAATATCTATTTCACATTTGTGTGTGTGTGTGTGTGTGTGTGTGTGTGTGTGTGTGTGTGTGTGTGTGTGTGTGTGTGTGTGTGTGTGTGTGTGTGTGTGTGTGTGTGTGTGTGTGTGTGTGTGTGTGTGTGTGTGTGTGTGTGTGTGCGTGCGTGCGCGTGCGTGTGTGTGTGTGTGCACTTTAAAGTCAATCACTGTCCCTCATATTCACATCACTGTCAGTGTGTGTGGATGAACGCCACGTCGGGTTGATTTACCTCTTAGCTGCTCTGAGACACACTGTCACCATCAGCACTGTCACCATCAGCACCGTCACCATCAGCACCGTCACCATCAGCACTGTCACCATCAGCACTGTCACCATCAGCACCGTCACCATCAGCACCGTCACCATCAGCACCGTCACCATCAGCACCGTCACCATCAGCACCGTCACCATCAGCACCGTCACCATCAGCACCGTCACCATCAGCACCGTCACCATCAGCACTGTCACCATCAGCACCGTCACCATCAGCACTGTCACCATCAGCACCGTCACCATCAGCACTGTCACCATCAGCACTGTCACCGTTAGCACTGTGATTGCATTTGCAACATGACACGTATACACACACAAACAAACACAAAGACACACACATGCACACACACACACACACACACACACAAACACACACACAAACAGACACAAAGACACACACATGCGCACGTGGCACACACACACACACACACACACACACACACACACACACACACACACACACACACAAACACAAAGACACACACACACACACACACACACACACACACACATGGGAGTAACAGTTGATGATCTACCCTCTCTCCCCCCCATCAGAAACTAGGGCAGCTTTGACTGCAGTCAGCCTGGGATGAAAGCTTGGTGCAAAGCACACTTCACTAGCACCTCACTCTCTGAGCTGATCTCAGCTTGACTGTTGTTCACTCAAGCTCTGCATGACGTTGCTTGCATTTATTTATATACAGTATATCAATCAAAACAAATCTACATCTCTTACCTTTTTGCACGTTTTCTCCCACTGCAGACCATGGGAGCATGGTTGACAAAGCAGGTACCGTATCTGACTCATGTGGTTTGTTTTTATAGCACTGTGGTGGTAGTAGCTATTAGCTCCTGCATCTGTGGGCTTTGGTCTGGCTTGGCTCTGTATAGTGGTGCTATCTGTCCGTACTGTAGACAGGAGGGGGGGGGGGGGGGGCAGTCTCAATGATAACACCCTATATGTAGCGCCCTCCCATTTCGAGCGGCGCGCTACGCCAGGGGCCAGCTGTCATTGAGCCTAGATGTGGTGGGGTACCATAGAGCCTATAGTGTGCTATCAGCAGTGTCGGGGAGGGGCTGTGCTGTGACTGTGTGGATGTGCATGAGCGTGTGAGACTCTCCCTGTCTTTAACGCGGATTTGAAACATGAAGAGAAGTGCGCTGGGTTATTCTGCTCATGTATTGTGTGAACGCAGCTGCTCCACACGAGGGAAAAATGATGAAAGCCATAAAAACTTTGGAGGTAATTGGTGAATTTCATACGCCAGTGATGCAACGCCGTAATGTGCTGTCATCATACAGAGCTGTTGAGTGTGTGTTTACATTTGGGTATCGGTGGGAACAGTCGTGGGCATGGTAGAGTGCCTAATAAATTCATTTTGTTTGTTTGTGTGCGTGTGTGCGTGTGCGTGTGTGTGTGTGTGTGTGTGTGTGTGTGTGTGTCTGCGTGTGTGTATGTGTATGTGTGTGTGTCTGCGTGTGTGTATGTGTGTGTGTGTGTGTGTGTGTGTGTGTGTGTGTGCTTGCGTGCACGTGACTCAGAGAGCATACTAATTCCAGATTTTCTCTTTTCATCAAACGTGGCGAAGAAAAACAACTTAACACTTGAGTCAGATCGCACGACGATAAACGGATTCATAGCTGCCGGTTAAGACGTTAAGATGCAAACGGAGAAGGGTGCAGGTGTTAAGGGGGGTGTTGTCTCCCCCCCCCCACGCCGTGGCAGGAATGCTTAATAGATCAGGCCTGCAGCTGAGCTCCTGTCGGGGTTACACAGAGCGCTGTGGATTGGCTGACAGTGCAGGTCCCCAGAGCACCGTGGAGAGTGTCCTCTCACCCTCTAAGCTGAATGGAATAGCTCTCATTGTTTTATGAAGAGCCAGTCCAGAGAAAAGGTAAATGGTAGGGTTAAGGAGAGAGAGGTACAGAGAGAGCACAGGAACAGATGGAGAGACATACAGAGAGAGAGAGAGAGATTTAAAAAACCTTTTATTCTAAACTATTAACAAGTTGACAGGCAAGGGATCATTCTCAACTATATTCTTGTCCTTTTTTCTTTTTTTTTAACACCAGTTTAAAAAGAGAAAACCAAGTCTCCGTCGTCCCTCACTGTGCACAGTGCACCCTCTACTGTCCACTTAAGCTGGAATGTCTCCAGATCATCCACCATCCTGTAGCAGGCATGCTCCACCCTGAGCCCAGCCTTTAGTAAGCCCTTCAAGATCTGCACAGGATCCACACAGCCCACCTCCTGGGCCCGGTTCTTGCGGCTTAGCCAGATGGCCAGCTTGGCGGTAGCAGACAAAAGGTTCATCAATGTGTGCACCCCCAAAACCAAAAACCAACCCCCCAAACAATCAAAAACCCCAACCAACCTAGAACACTGTACAAACAGATGTGCCAGGGTTTCAGGCTGTGAACAGAAGAGAGGATCAAGGTGTGCTATGTGTCTGTTCGTAGCTATTGCCCCATGTACAATCCTCCACTGGAGGTCTGCTGACCGTTTGTCGACGGGCAGCTTGTACAGGGACCGCCAGCAGCCTTTTGGGGAAGAGCCTGGACCAAAAAACTCAGTCCACCTCGACGCTTTCATGGCTTGTAATGACTGAAAGTGCCTCACCTTCACGCACAGGATGTAAATGGCCTTTTTGTCCAAAGCCTCAAACTCCCCGAGCTGTGGGGTCATGAACGAGAGGAAGCAGCCCTCCCCCTCCTGCCACTCCCCCGCGTTGGGAAGAACAGTCAGCATCGGGAATCCGTACTCGGCATCTTCCTCCCACCGGCTAGCCAGTGCACTGTTCTCCATTAGGAACACCCCCAGGTGCTGAGGAAGAGAGAGCCGGACCTCATTACATTACATTACATTACATTACGTCATTTGGCAGACGCTTTTATCCAAAGCGACTTACAATAACACATTTTTTGTCAGCAATAGAGCAATCAACTATGGAGCACAGTCTATGACAACTACAACTTCTGAAGGAACAGTGGTACAAGTTTAGGTTAGTGGTACAAGGTTGGTTAGTTTATTTATTTATTTATTTATTTATTTTTAAGAAAGAGAGAGAACGAAGTTAGATCAAGAAGGGCCCAGATGGAGCCTGAAAAGGTGTGTCTTTAGTCTTTTCCGAAAGATCGGCAGTGATTCAGCTGTCCTGACCGAAGGTGGAAGCTCGTTCCACCATTGAGGTGCCAGGGACGAGACCTGACCTCCTCCACGATCTTATGCAGCAACCCGGGTCTAATGTTCGTGCGAGTTTGTAACGGCTCAGCAGGTGCGAGCAGATGGACCAGCTTTAAAACACCGGCCTCTCTCAGGAAAAGATCTCAAGCTGGCTGAAGACAGAGTCCGGGCCTGAAAAAGATCATTGAAGAGCAGTGGCTCCTCAAACAACCACAAAGCAGCCGTAGCAGCAGGATCTCTGGTGGCCCTCAGGATCCTCCATGCCTCCAGGACAGAGGTATAGAAAGGTGGCAGCCCCGTCAGATCCACCTCCTCCAGCCTCACAGCAGAAACAGCTCTCTGTGCTGTCTGCAGCCTGAAGGCCGCCACCCGAGAAGCAATGTCTAGACCCTAAGACCCTGGCCTCCTTCATCCACCGGCAGGTATAAAGCAGGGGCTCTGATCCAATGCTGCCCTGACCACAAAAAGTTCACAATTGGGGCGGCTTTAGCTCAGGAGGTAGAGCGGGTCGGCCAATGACGCAAGGGTTGGCGGTTCGATCCCCGCTCCCTCCCAGCTGCTGTCGCTGTGTCCCTGGGCAAGACACTTAACCCTCCTTGATCCCGATGGTGTGGTAGCCTGCCGCCATTGGTGTATGAATGGGTGAATGTAGACTATCTACTGATTGTAAAGCGCTTTGGATAAAAGCGCTATATAAATGCAGGCCATTTACCATTTTACCATTTACAATGGCACGCTGGACGTCCTCAATCAGGCCTCTCGGTGAAGGTAGGACAATCAGTCTATGCCACAGCGTCGAGGCGACCAAGTTGTTGGCAACCAAAACCCGACCCCTATACGACAGCTGGGGTAGCAACCATTTCCAGTTAGACAACTTGGCACACACTCTCCATCACACCCTCCCAATTGTGTCTCTGATACTCCTCTGTCCCCAAAAGAGAGAGAGAGGTCAGAGAACGTGTGAAGGTAAGGTGGCTTCTTCACAAACGAGGGCGAGAGAATGGAGGTTTATGTGAGGAGATGCGACGTAGCGCTGCGTTATCTGCTCCATCCATAAGCAGTGGTCTGGGATTTATGACTCTGACCTTTACTTTATGGCCTTTGGAGCAGACAGGGCCGCACGCTGGCTGAACTTTTTTACTGCAATATCCTGACTTTGTTTCTTTTCTACTTTGTTCTCAGACAGAGACAGAGAGAACTCTACTAGAGTTCTCTCTGTCTCTCTCTCTCTCTGCCTCTGTCTGTCTGTCTCTCTCTCTCTCACTCTCTCTCTCTGCCTCTGTCTCTGTCTCGCTCTCTCTCACTTTCTCTCTCTGCCTCTGTCTGTCTGTCTCTCTCCCTCTTTCTATCATTTTTCCCCCAATTAAGTATGCTTTATTGGCATGAATGTCAGATGAGCAATATTGCCAAAGCATCAAGGATAATGCAATTCAATAATGAGTGGGGGGGGGGTACAATTCATTAAACAAAATAAATAAAATAAATGAATGAATAAATACATACATACATACATACATACATGTACATACATACATAAATAAATAAATAAATAAAAAACAAGAAAATTACGGAAAACATTCTCTCTCTCTCTCTCTCCCTCCCTCTCCCTGTCCCTCTCTCTCTCTTTTTTCTTTCCCCCCCCCCCCTCTCTGTCTCCATGTCTGTCTCTCTCCGAGTCTGCTGAGTCTGTTACATAGAATCTTTCTCTAACCAGATACACACACACACACACACACACACACACACACACACACACACACACACACACACACACACACCCCACACACCACCACACCTGGGTGTGTGTGTGTGTGTGTGTGTGTGTGTGTGTGTGTGTGTGTGCTGACCCATAACCCAAGGCAATTTCGTCTCCTTTTTAAGGGGATTTCATCAGAGTCCAGCTACATTAGCGGGGCGGGTGGACTTAATAGTTTGTGAAATGCCTCTTTCTTCTCGTTAGTATGAGGGGGGTATCGACTGGGCCCTGGCATTAAAGAGAGAGGCGGCCCTGCCCTGCCCAGCCGATCAATGCCTGCTATGGATCGTCCTGTCCGGGCGCTTCATAAGTATTTGGCTGCTTTAAATGGCAACTCCATTTAACAGGCAATCACTGCTAACTGCCTTTGTTCACCGAGCTCAATACTTTGGGACAATCTATTCCAGCCTGCCTGTTAATACGGCGTCACGAGCGCTCCCCTGATGCACAAAATGCTATTAATTAAAGATAAAAACCTTTGATTTGATTCCTCTCGTTGAGCTAAAAAAACGCGGTTAAGCTTCCCTGCCTCCCCATCTTCCCCTCCTCCTCCTCCAATGAGAAGGTGCTCTGTCTCTCTGAAAGTCCTTTGTTGACTTTCCAGTGGTCGTGCCATATGATAAAATGCCAATCGGGGTGAAATGCCTGTTAATTTAGCCGCCGCCTCGCTTGAGATTACACAATTTGTATTCATAATGCGCGGGTTTTTATTGATGCGGCGATTTGTTAGAGGGCGAAATCCTACAGTGCAACGTGAGTGAAAATATGTTCATTAATCTTCTAGTGCGAGGAGGACTCAATGAAAAGCCTTTCATATTCTTAATCTGTCACTGGCTTATTTTGTCCTTCTCGCGCTACGTCAACACACACTGAGTCGGAAATGTCAGGTCACATCTCTAGGGGGCGCCTTGCTGGGTGCGAGCGTGTGCGTGCGTGTTTTTGTGTGTGTGTGTTTTTGTGTGTGTGTGTGTGTGTGTGTGTGTGTGTGTGTCTTTGTGTTGATGTTTTTGAGTAAGCGACTTTGCGCGCGTGTGTGTGTGTGTGTGTGTGTGTGTGTGTGTGTGTGTGTGTGTGTTTGTTTGTGTGTGTGTGTGTGTGTGTGTGTGTGTGTTTGTGTGTGTTTGTGTGTGTGTGTGTGTGTGTGTTTTTGAGAGTTTGTGCATGTGCGTATTTGTTTTATCAGTCAAGCCTTTCTTGGCTCCTGCGGGTAGGCTTAAGAGCGTCGCATCGCGCTCCTTCATTTATCCAAGAGGAAATCTATTTGTGACACAGTTTGTTTGGGGCTCTGGGTGCTGCTGGAGAAAAGGCTGTCATTTGTGGGTGTCATCGTGGCTTTCCCCCCTCGCACTGATGATAGATTAGTGTGGCAAACACACACAATCTTGTTAGAGAGAAGCTACAGTAGCAGGGTGCCATTTACAGCGTCGCAAAAGAAAGTTTAGTGGCAAACTAGGTGGTAAATGACTGTTGGGCAACATTTTTGAAATAGTGTTGATTGGGAAATGGCACTGTTGCTTTGACAAAATGATACGGTCTCCCTATGGCTGCAAAATGACTCCGTGTCGTCCATGTTTTGATTGGGTTATGGGTGGGCTCTGCTCTGCTATGTGCGCCCTGTGTGGTAGGGATTTTTGCATAAGCTGAGTGAAGGTTTATGAGTTTATATAGACTGCCACCATGTACATACATACACATGCACACACACACACACACACACACACACACACACACACACACACACACACTCAGTCGAACATAATTTCATTCTCTCATGAGACAGCATTACTCTCAGGCCATCAGAATCCCATTACCTACACTGAATCATAAGTAAGAGAGAGCGAGAGAGAGAGAGAGAGAGAGAGAGAGAGAGAGAGAGAGAGTGTGTGTGTGTGTGTGTGTGTGTGTGTGTGTGTGTGTGTGTGAGTGTGAGAGAGAGAGAGAGAGAGAGAGAGAGAGAGAGAGAGAGAGAGAGAGAGTGTGTGTTTGTGTGTGTGTGTGTGTGTGTGTGTGTGTGTGAGTGTGTGAGAGAGAGAGAGAGAGAGAGAGAGAGAGAGAGAGAGAGATGATCGGGTGGGGCTCTATCGAGTAAGTGAATCAGGTAATCCATCCACCTCTATCCACACATACACACTCAGGTTAGCAGCCATCCCACTGCTATAGAGACATACAGATGGGAAAGTGTAGATGAAAATTGACCTTCAGAATTAAATTGATTCTTGAACAATCAATACTTACAGTATGCTACCGTGTGGTTATTAAATTGAGTGAGGCTCATTGGTCTGTAGTAAGTGTACTGTATGAGCATGTGTGTGTGTGTGTGTGTGTGTGTGTGTGTGTGTGTGTGTGTGTGTGTGTGAGAGAGAGAGAGAGAGAGAGAATGTGTGTTCATCTGTATGTCACTGATGATGAAGCAAACGAGCATCACCCTGCCATTCTCCCTTCATTCCTGTCTTTTTCCATCATCTCCTTCCTTCCTTCCTTCCTTCCTCCTCACCTCCCTCTCGTCTCCTCTCTCCTCCTCTCTTCTCAAAGATGGCTGCCCTAACCTGTGTAATGGGAATGGCCAGTGCACCATGGGACAGCAGAGTTGGCACTGTGAATGCCAGACAGGCTGGAGGGGCCCTGGCTGCAGTGTTGCCATGGAGACCTCCTGCGCTGACAACAAGGACAATGAAGGAGGTGAATGGGGGGAGGAGTAGACATTATGGGATAGAGCTCTCGTCAGAAGAGCCCTAGTAGGGAAACAGCTTGTGAAGGAGGAATGGAAGATAGGAAGAAACCATGGAGGGATGGAGGGATTGATGGAGGGAAGGAAAAGGGGGGGAAATGAAGGAAAAGTTAACATTAACATTAAGTTAACGTTAGGATAAGATAGCGCTCTCATGAGAAGAGCCTATTTTGCTGGAGAAAGAAAGAAACAAACTCTAAATCCAATCTACTGTATATTTAATCTATATCTAATCTAAATATTGAATCTGGTAAAGGAAGACAGTAAATAACTTTTTCTCTGTATTCTTTCCCCCTCTAACACCACCACATCGTTGCTCCCTCTCTCCTTCCCCTCTTAGATGGACTAACCGACTGCATGGACCCAGACTGCTGCATCCAGAGTCCCTGTCAGAACAGCCCTCTGTGCCGGGGGTCCCGGGACCCCCTCCTGGTCATCCAGCAGAGCCCGCTGGCCCTGCCCCGCGTCCGCTCCTTCTACGACCGCGTCAAGATGCTGGTCGGGCGGGACAGCACGCACATCATCCCCGGGGAAAACCCCTTCAACTCCAGGTGCGGAAGATGCACATACAACAGTACACAACACAAACACATGCTACGAAGTTTCACGCCATCGACAATATCCTAGACGTAGAGAACCAGTAACTTCAAGGCCCACCTAGCGTCAGACCAAGACTTGTGAGAACTTAAAATAATTTACATAGACGTACAATGGAGACACATACTATACATGTATAGGAAGGTATCACTGACACAAGTTCAAAGTTTGGTTTTGAAAAGTTGTTTTACCAAATCTAAAATGACAAAATACAAAAATGCAGTTGGTTTCGCAAAGTGTGCAAAGCGTTCTTATGGCCACAGAGCCTCAAACACAAGTCCAAATGAATTCCCACTAAAATTCACAACTGAGCTTCAAGCGTTCAAAACTAAGTTCCACTTTCTCAAAACTACGCTTCAAGCTATTAAATCGACTGTGGCCTGTCACCGGTGTTGTGTGGTGGAACATTGCCTAAATGTCTTTCATTTAGCTGTAGACCACATATTGCATTCGCGCATTACGTACTGGGGAATATCCTCCCTTTGATAGTTATCTCCTTATAAATGTCTGGCGTCTGCATATGCCTGCCTTCAAAAATATCCTGGCTCCAGGGCTCAATAACAGAATTGCCAATTACACTTCAGAATGGGTCGCAGAGCTTGCCAAGACCCAAAGAAAAGTTTCCAGTCCGAGCCGAGGTTCTCCATTTTGTGTACGTATGCCGTTTGGAGTGGATGCGATGTAAAGAGCTGTCCGTGGTCCTAAATCCTGTCCGCAGGCGGACAATGTTCAGACGGATGTTTCTAAGAAGATAACTTATCAAAGTGGTGATAACCTGAAATCGCACAAATTCAAGTGTAGTGCAGCAGACACTCCTGCAGGCACCGCTTCTCTGGGATAACGGAGGAAATGCAAACTAAATACACGCAGGACCTCACACATGCACACAAAATGCACACCCACACCCACATATCTTTGCTTTGACGTGGTTTGTTTACATGATTGAAGTGTGCTAATCTCGATGGTGGATTTGCTAATTATCTCTAATGAATGGTGGAGGACTGGAGCAATAAATGAATGGACAATTTGCATGATTGAAAGATGGAGAGATTAATCAAATCAGATGATGGATGGTTGAAAAGATCGAGTTGATAGATTCACAGTGACACATTGACACTCGCTCTCTCTCTATCTATCTATCTATCTCTACACCACCTCTCTCTCTCTCTCCCTCCCTCTCCTCCTTCAGCTTGGCATCTCTTATCAGAGGTCAGGTGTTGACTACAGATGGAACCCCTCTGGTGGGGGTGAACGTGTCCTTTGTCAACTACCCCCACTACGGCTACACGCTGACACGGCAGGATGGAACGTATGTGTACACAAGCTACCCAGCACTCCTTTGCTGAAATCCCCTCACTATGTACACGGTGTTATTAGATCAGATTAGGTTACATTAGATCACATTACATTAAATTACATTAGTCTAGATTAGATTAGATTCCACTTAAATGATCCTATGGGGAAACTAGGCCCTTGCAGCTGCAAGTAATAGGATACAGCAAAGACAAAATAGGATTTCAGGTGAGAGCCAGAGCAAATGAGTTAATCAAGCATAACCCAACCAGCAATTACAAAAGTACAACCTGTTAAGTGAAAGTATATGATTGAAAAAGAATTTGAAAACATGCATATTTAGAGCATATATGCAGGGTGTGCAAAATATGAAAATGCAGTTCATGCATTCTGGAAATAAATGAAAACACCATGGACATGCAATATTTAATATGAGGAATGCATATAGCATGTGTTTTATAGCATAATATATAGAATGTGCAAAATATGTATTGTATTCACTTTATCAGGTCTACAAAAGCCCATACAAATGTATAGAAAATGTGTCTAGATCTGCAGTCATGCATTGTAAAAACTGGGGGGGGGGGATTATGATACTGTAATATCATAATGTTAACCGTAATATCATAATGTTAATATTACATATTAATTCATATTAATGTAATATTTCACTTCGAGTACCTCAACTAATCGACAGTCTATATCAGTGCAAATAGCAGTCTCTATCCCCCACTGCTCTGTCCATCTGCCCCTCACACCCATCCCCCTGCTGTCCTGTACAACCTCTCCAGGTTTGACCTGATCGCCAACGGCGGCGCGTCGCTCACCCTGCGCTTCGAGCGCGCTCCCTTCCTGAGCCAGGAGCGCACCGTGTGGCTGCCCTGGAGCCAGTTCTACGCCATGGACACCCTGGTGCTGAAGACCGAGGAGAACACCATCCCCGGCTGCGACCTGAGCGGCTTCGTCAGACCGGACCCCCTGGTGATCGCCTCGCCTCTCTCCTCCTTCTTCAGCTCCAAGCCGGGGGAGAAGCCCATCATACCAGAGACACAGGTGCTGTACACCGCTGGCCTCTGGCAGCAGGTTAATCTCCCCTCTGCTTTTCCTCCCTTTCTTCTTTCTTTCCTGGCTGCCTGGCTGCCTCTCCTGCTTTCTCTCCCTTCCCGTTCCTCCACTCACTCTTTCTTCCATTGTTTTCCCCCCTCTCTATTTTTGTCCTTCAGCCCTCAGTGGAACGTGACCCCCATTACTCTCTCTCTCTCTCTAATCCCCCCATAATCCCCTGCTCCTCTCTCATCCCCTCTCTCCTTTTGTCTTGCAGGTGCTGCATGAGCAGATCGAGGTGCCCGGCAGCAGCCTGAAGCTGTGCTACCTAAGCTCCAGGACGCAGGGCTACCGCTCGCTGCTCAAGGTGACCATGACCCCGGCCGTGGTGTCCATGGGACTGCTGAAGGTTCACCTGATGGTGGCGGTGGAGGGGCATCTCTTCCAGAAGTGGTTCCACGCCTCGCCCAACTTGGCCTACACCTACATCTGGGACAAGACCGACGCGTATGGCCAGAGGGTCTACGGGCTCTCCGAGGCTGTCGGTGAGTGGAAGGAATGGATGGTGGGAGAGAAGCTAGCTGTGTTTGTTAGGCCGAAGGTGTAGGCTCTCTTTTCCCAGTGCTGCACGTCCTGGCTGGATTAGAAACTTTAGCAGTAGGGGAATACTCACAATGACACAGGGACAGAGTGCTAATTAGGGATCTTGGAGAAGGAGGATAATAAACTGCAGTACCGCTCTACGGTACAGTACAGCCACAGCTAAGTGCTTTTTTTCATCTGTCTCATTTTCATTGAGGCTGCGCCACGCGTGCTTCCGCCCGGCCAGCCGTAACGATGCTGAAGGGTTATTAGCCATCAGGGGGAGTTAGCAGTTAGCTAGCGGAGCAGCAAGCAGGGGGCCAGGGGAGCCTCAGTGCTATTACGTTCCACTGTCACATTCGCTCACAGTAGCTGTCAGCCCAAAACGCTGCTTTCAGGCCAGAGATGCGGTGTGGACATCAGGGACTGCACTGTGGACTAAAAAGCGTAAAGGGCAGACTGTTTGCAAGATCACATTGTCCTGAAGTTCCCCCCAGTAGCCACAAGGCTTCATATAATATAAATTGGATATACACGGTTTAGAATGAGGTTGTTTGTTTTGCTAGCCATGCGTCACGGATGCAGGTGTATGCATTATTGTCGGCGGTGACGCTGAAAAGGTGCGGGTAACAGCATTCTCACCGAGACTCATGTGGGAGTCGATGTGCGAACACACTCTTCCTTTTAATGGGTAGGAGCACACATGTGCATGTCACACTCGCAGACGCACACATACCGTGTCACACACACACACACACACACACACACACACACACACAGCAGTGGCCGCGTACTAACTCATCTCAACTCCTCCCTTACTTGTTTGTTTGTACCAATCAATGAGACCCTGTCAACACATGCACGATGATGGAGGCGTAATGTTCCCACTAGCAGAGTTTGTTACCGTGGCAACCGGCCTGGCCTGTGGAGTCGGAGGCCCAACGGGCAATCTGTCCAATTAACAAGGTTTTTAATTGATTTAGCAAGCATGTGAGCTTGTCAGTGAGGTGTTAGTACAGGATACAGGTGCTGCTAACTAGTTGCTCTGTGTGTATATCACACACAATTTATAAGTGAAATGAACTTTGCATCTTGCACTTTCCGTTTGTCTACTTTTCTCTATGTCTATTTATTGTACCTCCTACTCTTTTCTACACGCAGTGTCGGTGGGCTACGAGTACGAGTCCTGTGCCAGTCTCGTTCTGTGGGAGAAGAGGACAGTCATCCTGCAAGGCTTTGAGCTGGATCCCACCAATCTGGGAGGCTGGTCACTCGACAAGCACCATATCCTCAACACGCGCAGTGGTGCGTATGCACACGCGCACACACACACACACACACAAACGCGCGCGGACACGCAAACAAACAAAACGTGCACGCGGAATCGCACGCCACAACACAACGGTGCAGCGCGCATGAACACCTGGGAGAATAATTTTTGATGCATCATCTACTGTAGCATTATCTAAATTGTGCGCTAATGCTGAAGCCTTGAAATATAAATGGGTCGATGCTGTGATGCTCGGCCCCGCTGTGAAAATCAATGCTCTAATGGCATGGACACACACTGTCTCTCTCTCGACGTGCAGCTGAGCACAACAAGTAAACACATGGTAGTAAACAACTCTCCGTGTTTCATGTGCATTTTCCCCAACACGTAAATAAGCAATTAAGGAAACGTGTACAAATGTAAAAAATCTACTTCTGCTTCTGCTGTAGCTCAGAATGTTAGTTTATGCCCAAAATATATATGAATATTATATTCAAAAAGACAGAAAAAAAAATATATATGCTACTCCTCATCCTCTATCCTGTCCAGGGATCCTGCACAAGGGCAACGGCGAGAACATCTTTGTGACGGAGCAGCCCCCGGTCGTCACCAGCGCCATGGGAAACGGGCGCAGGCGCAGCATCTCCTGCCCCAGCTGCAACGGCCTCGCCGACGGCAACAAGCTGCTGGCGCCCGTGGCCCTGGCGTCGGGCGTGGACGGCAGCCTCTACGTCGGGGACCTCAACTTTGTACGGAGGGTCTACCCGTCGATGAACACCACTGGCATCCTGGAACTAAGGTATGTATGGGAGGGGAGGAGAATGAGGAGGAGAGGAAAAGGAATGAGAGCAGCAGAGAAGAAACCAGTGGCTATGATGATCATCTGATAATACAGGAAAAGTTTGGAGAGGAGCATTTAAGAGAGAAAACTATAGAGTAATAATAGCTACATAGCTGATAGCTACAATGAATGGATAACTACAAGTTTGTGAGGAACAAAAAGTTCTCAAAGTAGGGGTGAATGAAAAGCTGCAAAATGGAGAGGAGAAGAAAGGAAAACATGGAGATTAAATCAGACAGCAGATTGGGATTTGGAGTGTTTTGATGTTGCATGGGAAATGCTGATAGAAAAAAAGCAGGGCTGAGAGATTAGCAGACGCGAGGAGGCAGGAGAAGCCAGGGAGGGAGAAGAGGAGTTGTCTGCACAGTACAGTGAACAAGCAGGATCGGATCCTCCCAGGAACTGAAAAAAAAGGGAGGTGAGACACCGGGGACAGTGAGATTGAAGTTGAATTATACACTGCGCTAGATACCATCTCTCCAGGGCGTTTTTACCCGTGTTTAAATGTTGCTGTTCACACCACAGCTAGCGTTCTGCCTCTCTCCGTAGGTCGCTCTCTCCACAGGCCGTGTGAAATTAACATTTGTTTTGTTGTGCTTTTATCTCTCCTTCCTCCCTTGAAGGAACAAAGATTTCAGACACAGGTAAGATGCTTGTGTTGATAAATCAGACGTTTCTACACTGCATATCCCCGCAAACAATAGCGCCAGCACTTCAAACATTTTTCCATTGAAATTATGAAATCAAGCTATTCACCGGCGCGATAATCATCACTTGTCTTCCTCGCCCCTCAGTAACAACCCGACCCATAAGTACTTCCTGGCTGTGGACCCAGTATCCGGGGCATTGTTCATCTCAGACACCAACTCCCGGCGTATCTACCGCGTCCGCTCGCTAACGGGCGGCCGGCTTCTGTCGGACAACGCCGAGGTGGTGGCCGGGACGGGGGAGCAGTGCCTGCCCTTTGACGAACGCTGCGGGGATGGAGGCAAAGCCACCGAAGCTACGCTGATGAGCCCCAAAGGTGAGCCGGTGAAGGGAAGCATGTGACCGCTAAACATACAGGCAAGATGGCGGCTCCAGCGTTATGGCAACTGGTTGTGTTGAGGTTTTGTTCTACAGATTTTCATGGATTGAAAATCTGAATGCTGGTCACTGGTCTTTGAAAGCTTCAACGTTTTTCCTCCGCTCTCTAGCTGACCACTTTAACTCCTGCACAGCAGTGTGTACAGGCCTCAGCATAATAAACTGAAGGCACCTTAGAAGAAGAGTTCACCCAAAAATGAAATTTCTGTCATCTGCTACTCACTCTCATGCTAATTTAGATGAAATGAAGGTGTTAGCCCATGTGATATGACACACAGGGAGTGTATGGCAGCACAACTTCGTAGTAGCCTTCTGCAAAAGAACTGAGCTGCTTTAGAGTTCCAAATGAAAAACAGCCAAACGATCACAATGTGAATAGAAAGACCTATACATCTATCTATCATTTGTTGCAAATCAACCAGCTGTAGTTAAGATTTGCACTAAATTCTGCTGTAAATATAGATATTTTTGGAACCCGCTGACTTCAGTTGTTTTGCAGAAGGCTGATATGGAGTTGTGCTGGCAGCCTCCCTGTGTGTTATATGGACAGACTTCACTTTGAGTTTCTGGCATGATCGAGGGGGAGGAGCTGATGACAGAATTGTCATTCTTTGGGTGAACTATTCCTTTATTATTTTTTTCTCTTGGTCGCAATATGTTTTTCTTAATCTGTGTAATCTTGTGATTAAACTAAAGCAGGACAGAGACAGAAGGAGGTTATAAACCAGATTAATGTTACAATTATTAATGGAATTATTTTTGTGGTTCACTGGAGCTCGGAACATTGTGACACCAAACTGTCAAGGATGTCACACTGTCACATTTCCCCGTCACTGACGTAAGTGTGTGTGTACAGGCGTGCGTGTACCACTGCAATGTCCGTGGGTGTGTGAATGTGTGTGTGTGCGTGCGTGCGCGTGTGTGTGTGTGTGTGTGTGTGTGTGTGTGCGTGCGTGTACCACTGCAATGTCCGTGGGTGTGTGAATGTGTGTGAATGTGTGTGTGTGTGTGTGTGTGTGTGCGTGCGTGCGTGGTTGTTTGCGAGAGAGAGAGACGAGAGGGAGAGATAGGGGAAGACAATGAGCTACTGGTTCCCTTTCACCTGTCAGAGGCAAAGTCAGCCAGCTCACATCAGCTGGCCCTCCCCCTCCACCCTCCCCCCCCCCCCCCCCCTCTCTCTCTCTCTCCTCCAGCTCTCTTTGTCTCTCGCTGTCTCTCGATCTCTCACTTGCTCTGTGTCCTTCGCTGTATCCTCCATCTGTTGTTGTGTACCTCAGCGCATCTAGGAGTTATTTTGGGGGACAGTTGCCTCTAGAACAAACACACACCTGTCTGAATGCCTGCCGCCTGTTAGACCGACAAGGCTGACACTGCACCACTGGTAAACGATAGAAGGAGAAAGGCAGAGACAAATGAAACGGAGGAGGGAGGGCGTGACAAACAAAACAACAGACAGAAAGACAGACGGAGAGACAGACAGAAAGACAGACAGACAGACAGAGAGACAGACAGACGGAGAGACAGACAGACAGACAGACAGACAGACAGACAGACAGACACACAGACAGACACACAGACAGACAGACAGAGAGATAGGGGGAAGTTGAGGATACGAGGGGAGACCAAGGAACAGATCACTTGCCATTCTGAAGATAGTCAGCGTCTTTCTGAAAGATGGATTGCAATCTGCCCTCGTCCTCTGGGACGAGCATCAGCTCAAATCTGCATCCCAATGACTCATCGCAAAACTAACAGTTCAACGCCCATTCACTGACTTTGCTCGCTCTCATTCGATGAAACATGGAGCAATTCGGCTGTCAGGCGTGCTATCTGTTCTCAGCCCGCGGAGGGGGAAAAGTGAAGTATAATAGAGCTAAAATCTCTCTGGGTTGCCCGTGCTGCAAGAATTATGAGTTTTCATCCTCGGTCCTCATTTCCCGTTTGACAGGTATTGCAGTGGATAAAAATGGGCTGATGTACTTTGTGGACGCCACCATGATCCGTAAGGTAGACCAGAACGGAATCATCTCCACTCTGCTGGGGGCCAACGACCTGACTGCCGTGCGGCCGCTGAGCTGTGACGCCAGCATGGACGTCAGCCAGGTAGGACGGCGGAAGGAGGAAGAGACAGAGGCTGGTGGGATGATAGGAGGAAGAGACAGAGGCTGGTGGGATGATAGGAGGAGGAGACAGAGGCTGATAGGAGGAAGAGACAGAGGCTGATGGGAGGAAGAGACAGAGGCTGATGGGAGGAAGAGACAGAGGCTGATAGGATGATAGGGGGAAGAGACAGAGGCTGATGGGAGGAAGAGACAGAGGCTGATGGGAGGAAGAGACAGAGGCTGATGGGAGGAAGACACAGAGGCTGATAGGAGGAAGAGACAGAGGCTGATAGGATGATAGGAGGAAGAGACAGAGGCTGATGGGATGATAGGAGGAAGAGACAGAGGCTGATGGGAGGAAGAGACAGAGGCTGATAGGATGATAGGAGGAAGAGACAGAGGCTGATGGGATGATAGGAGGAAGAGACAGAGGCTGATAGGATGATAGGAGGAAGAGACAGAGGCTGATAGGATGATAGGAGGAAGAGACAGAGGCTGATGGGATGATAGGAGGAAGAGACAGAGGCTGATGGGAGGAAGAGACAGGCTGATGGGAGGAAGAGACAGAGGCTGATAGGATGATAGGAGGAAGAGACAGAGGCTGATGGGATGATAGGAGGAAGAGACAGAGGCTGATAGGATGATAGGAGGAAGAGACAGAGGCTGATAGGATGATAGGAGGAAGAGACAGAGCTATGATGCTAGCGTGGACGCCAGCCAGCCGGGTCAGGCAGTGATTGATTTAGGGAGGGATTAAAGACGTTGAAGCCATGGATAAATGAATAGATCAAAAGGACAGTGAAGACTGCAGTCACTTTAGGGAAAATGAAGAAGAGACTTGTCTGAACTTTGGCATCCATTCAATAGGTCCTCCTCGGCGTAGATATGGTCTCGTTTGATATCTGCTGTGTCTCTCCACCAGGTGCGTCTCGAGTGGCCCACAGACTTGGCAGTGAACCCCATGGACAACTCTCTGTACGTCCTCGAAAACAACGTTATCCTACGCATCACCGAGAACCACCAGGTCTGTACCATGAGGCTCAACCCCAAGGGCAAACCACACAGGGTGGACACGCACTGTGCGGTTTTGACAAGATTTAGTCCCAATTAGGCTTTCTCAAACCAATTTACAACCAACCAAAGTACACATTTATATTCTAGTATAAAGGTTTTTTTCACCAAGAAACTTGCTGGAAAGGCAACATTGCTGGTTAATTAGTTCCAGTAATATTTTAGTGTGTAGACTCTACACTGTAGAGTGTAACTTTGCTTAAGGAAACTTTCATCTGATGTAAGTATTGCAATAGTAACGCGATGCTACCATCTGTAAATATTTGTGGTGTTATTGCTGTTGATTGATCATGGATCTATTCTCTCTTCCATGACTTTGCCCACAGGTGAGCATCATAGCAGGGCGACCCATGCACTGCCAGGTGCCAGGTATCGACTACAGCCTCAGCAAGCTGGCTATCCATGCCGCGCTGGAGAGCGCCACCGCCATCGCTCTGTCCCACACCGGCATCCTCTACATCGCTGAGACCGATGAGAAAAAGATCAACCGAGTTAGACAGGTATGACACAGATGTCTGCTTTAGAATGATTCAGTCAGTCTGGAGTTATTTTCTTGGCGAGCTAAATTGACAACACAGCTGGTCGGGCTGTGTGGGTGTTTTTTTGAGAATTCATATATTCTGAGAGTGTCTCAGATCTCCAGGTCATATGGGCTTTTATGCACATATTTTGTTATGTTTTTCCAGTCCTCTGTTTTGATATGCCAAAAGGCAAATTTATGTTTCCTTTATTCTTTTTATGTAGCTTCTTTTATCTCATCATTAAACATCTGTCCTACTTTCTGTCTGTGCGTCGTTTTTCTCAGGTGAGCACTAACGGAGAAATCTCTCTCCTGGCCGGCGCTGCCTCGGACTGCGATTGCAAGAACGACGTCAACTGCAATTGTTTCTATGGCGACGATGGCTACGCCCCCGACGCGGGCCTCAACTCCCCCGCCTCCCTGGCGGTATCTCCTGATGGGACGCTCTTCATCGCCGACCTCAACAACATACGCATCAGAGCCGTGCGAGCCAATCGGCCCGGCCCGGCCGTCTCCAGCGCGGGCCCGCCTGGCTCGGGGGCTGGGCAGTATGAGGTGGCATCGCCGCGGGAACAGGAGCTGTACGTCTTCAATGGGGAGGGGCTCCATATCCAGACGGTGAGCCTCGTGACCGGGGAGCCCCTTTACAATTTCACCTACGGTTCTGACGGAGAGTTGGCCGCCCTGCTGGACAACTGCAACAACACAGTGAGGGTGAGGCGAGACGGCCTCGGCCAGGGTGGGGGAGCAGGCCTGCTCAGGCTGGTGCTGCTGCCAGAGAACCAGGTGGTGACCCTGGGCTTGGACCCCACTGGGGGGCTGCGCAGTGTCTCGGCCCTGGGCCAGGAGGTGGCTCTGCTCGGCTACAGCGGCAGCACGGGCCTCTTGGCCACCAAAGCCGATGAGACCGGATGGACCACCTTCTACCAGTGAGTGTGCAACAGTGGTAAAGATGTCTGGAGGACTGTTTGGATTTTCCCTCTCAGTGCATGTACATCCACCACTTAGCCTATCTGGGCCCATTAAACAGTCTGAGATACAAAATGCATGAGCTTCCCAGCTTTTTATGTTCATCCTGTTTTATTTCATCGCCTGCTTTCCCGGTGACATCCCACACAGTGCACTGCTGCCCCCCAGTGGTAGCTTTCATAACTACAGCCAGCTCCTGTAAAATAGCCTGTTATTCCTCTCTGCCAGCTTGCTGACAAAAGACAGGTTCACTGTGTGTGTGTGTGTGTGTGTGTGTGTGTGTGTGTGTGTGTGTGTGTGTGTGTGTGTGTGTGTGTGTGGGGGGGGGGGTGTGTCCTTCCTTTACCGATCTGCTCATGGCTATCTCCCATCTCCCAGGTATGACAGCGAGGGTCGCCTGACCAACGTGACGTACCCCACAGGCATGGTGACGAGTCTGCACCGTGAGATCGAACGCTCCATCAACATCGACATTGAGAGTTCCAGCAGGGATGACGATGTCACCGTCATCACCAACCTGTCCTCAGTGGAAGCCTCGTACACAGTGGTGCAAGGTAGACACACACTCGGCACACGCATGCAGAGGCTTAGACTTAGACATAGGGTACTAGATTTTCATTCATACTCAGTCATCACCAATACAAATGGAAATCAATTATAATTTATAATATTCATCAATTATTAATTATAGTGGGAAGACCCCGGTCCATCCCAGGTGCCTAATTCTGTGTGGAGTTTGCATGTTCTCCCCGTGTCCGTGTAGGTTTCCTCCCACCATCAAAGACATGTATGTTAGGGTTAATACTCCTGGCAGTGACCCTGACCCCAAGGCAACTTAACTTAACTTAACTTAGGGTGTATTCACACGTATCTCGTTTGGAGCAGTTGTTTCCGAAACAGAGAGCATTTCCCCCTTGGTGCGGTTCGTTTGGGGGAGTGTGAACACAGCAATCGCACTCGGATGCAGGACAAAACAAGCGGACCGAGATCGCCAAGAAAGGGTGGTCTCGGTCCGCTTTAAACAAACTCTGGTGCGGTTCGTTTGTGGTGAGAACGTGATCCGACCTCGATCCGCCACAACTGCAGGAAACAGTGCGCATTTTTGGATAAACCAGCTGCCGTAGTCAGCTGCGCTGTGCGTAATGGCCTGAAGAACGAGCATTTTTATCATTTAAAAACAACATCTTCGTTCAGATCCTGTTTTGGCGACTTGTGACTTGCATGGATAAACTTTGGGGGATTTTTGGATCATCACATCAGCAGTGTGAACTCAATCAACTTACCTCTGGTCTCCATTCAATAAATGAAAACAAGTCGTGGTAATCAGAGCCAGCCTTCTTTGTGATAAGATTGTCTGGTTCAATCAGACAATCAGACTGATTGCATGTCTTCCTCCAAATGTCCGTAGGCTATTATTAAATGATTTATTAATATTTTATTCCTGACAGGACAGGTGTTCATATAGCCTATGTGTAGGCTAATCCTCTGAAGTCTCTGTGATAGTAATAGCAGATCGAAGTTGCGAGGGTCTTTGATCTTCTATCTCCAAATTCCCGATAGCCTAAATAGGCAAAATAAATACATAGGCTTACATAGGCTACATAGCCTACATAAATACATAAATAAATAACTTTCTCCCTCTCTCTCTCTCTCTCTCTCTCTCTCTCTCCCTCTTTCTTTCTCTCTCTCTCTCTCTCTCTCTCTCTCCTCGTAGCCCGACGTAGCCTACAATGTAGGTCTAACAAAACGCATTCTTATAATCATATAATTATTATTATTGTGTTGTTTTATAATGTATTGTGTGTGTTTTTTAATGGACCTTGTGTCTGACAATAAAGTGATGATGATGATATAGGAAAATCTCTGGGAATTTATTTTTTCCATCCCGAGAGGCTATTAGCCTACCGGAGTGTCTCCTTGCCAATCCAGGAGGTTTCGCAATACTATTTGGACCGTTTGATTTGTGGCTGTGTGAACACAAACGAACCAAGGCACAAATGCAACAATTGTATCAATTAAGTACCTGAATCGGAGCAAAGCAAACGACCTACAGGTGTGAATACACCCGTAGTATTATTTACAGGAAAGCAATCATTTATATCCTAAAAAGGGCCTTATCTTCCTATACACCGTTATGTTTATAGTACTGCCTATCATGCTAGTCATTTTTGTCATAAAGATTTATGTCAGCCTAAAAAAGTCAAGGGTTAACTGTTCTGTAAATACAAATATTGGTAAACTGAGTTGCGACGTGTTTACTCTCCCCTACATCCCAGTTTGTACAGTATATATGCATTGATGAAATACCCACAAGCTCTAGATAATAGAGTCTAGAACTACGGAACTTTGGTATTGTAGGAAATAGCCACCCTGTGTGATTGTAAATGTGCAGAGGTCTGACGACTCTTAATTGAATGCGTTCCAATTTCCACACAGTTATGTGCAAACTCGACGACATCATTTCCTCCTTCGCGCTGAGCCAACCCTCTCTCCTGCTCCCGGGGACCAGAATTACCAATATATAGTTGTTAATCCCAACTGGGGCCATTCTGCTTATCATTACAGACAAATTCATTAACTTGTGTAGAGAAGATCCTCCTCATCCCCTAAGCTCTCTATTTCTCTCACCAACACGCACATATACGCACACGCACTCACATACACACGCATACTGTATATACGCACACGCACTCGCATACACACACACGCACAGCCCCGCCCACATCCCACGATCCCTTAGCGTATTCGCTCTGTTTAGAGAACAGGAAGAAGGAGAATAATTGGCCTCCCCTCCCCTGACCGGTACATGTGGCGTGACGGACCCTCCCCTGACCGGTACATGTGGCGTGACGGACGTATGAACGCAGAGTGTCGACTGTAAGATGTCTCGCAGGCCTCGCAGAAGAAGAAGAAGAAGTTGTAGATGTATTCAGTGATCCACTCGAGTTGCTGGAGGAAAAGGGGGAAAGTTACTCACAGAAGTGCAAGTCATTTAAGGCTTCCACTGCAGGGTTTCAGCACCGTTCTCTGCAGACATCCTCACTTAACCATCTCTCTGTCTCCTCCCCCCCCCCCCCCTTCTCTTCATTAACTCATGCACAGTGGATCCTCCTTAGCCCCGAAGCTCTCGTCTCTCTCACCCTCTCTCCCTCTCTCTCTCTCTGTGTCTCTCTGTGTGTGTGTGTGTGTGTGTGTGTGTGTGTGTGTGTGTGTGTGTGTGTGTGTGTGTGTCTGTGTCTCTCTCTCTCTCTGTCTCTCTCTCTCTGCTTTATTACAGAGATTGTTCAGATAGAGAGAGCAGAGAAGATTTATCTTAACGGCTGCCGCTGCCAAGTCAATGGAAAAAAGCTTCTCGTCTGTTTGAGGCGTTGTTAAAATGCCGCCCGGAGCTTTATTACAAATTGGCCTTATGGATTACTGTCATTTATGGTGGGGCTTCAAAGGGAGACACCATCTGATCCCCTCACCTTTTGTAAATGAAATAACCCCTCCCCCCACCCGCCCTGCATCTGCCAGAGATTTCTGGGCCAAAAAAAACAATTTTATCCTATTATCTTTATTTTCGCTTCATCACGTCATCGTGATCAAACCACCCGTTTTCACACATCGGAGCTAAAGGTTTAGCATCAGCAGCAGTGCCCATTTAGTCTATCTCTCTTCCTTTTTTTCAGAGTCTTTTTTAGTGCTGTAGGGAGATGTCAGTTTCGGTTGCCTTTCTACCTGCACTCTGTTTTCTAAAACTATATTCGCATATTTTGAGATTGCAGTGACAGTGCTCCATAAATCTTTTACGGCCGTGAACAAATTCTCATTCTTATTCTGATATGAGCCTACACAGGCTTATGACTGGAGTTTAGCTTTATTTGTCTGAGTAGAAGAAACAATAATATTGTGCATATTATGCCAAAACTACACATTTAGTTTTAGTTGATGTTGCTTTTCCTAACATCATGCCCTTGCCACACTTTCCAATGGCAGAGAATGAGGATGGCTGGCTCCTTGCCTTATGAGTCGACTCATGTTCATCTATCTCCCCCTACAGACCAGGTGAGGAACAGCTACCAGCTATGCAACAACGGGACCTTGAGGGTGATGTATGCCAATGGGATGGGCATCAGCTTCCACACAGAGCCCCACATCCTGGCAGGCTCCGTCAGCCCTACGATTGGCCGGAGGAACATCACCCTGCCCACCGACAACGGCCTCAACTCCATCGAGTGGCGTCTGCGCAAGGAGCAGACCAAGGGCAAGGTGACGGTGTTCGGCAGGAAGTTGAGGGTGAGTTGACGTTGTTTTGTGACATCAGAATATACCTACAGGTCTATTCTCAGCCACTCAGAACCTATATTCTGACAGAAATCACTGAGATAGTTTAAACAGTTAGTGACGGACAAGCCCGTATTTTATTGTCACACAGTCACACACCAACACATGCATGCGGCCACAAACACACTCATGCTGACGGTGGCCGGTGAAATTTGTCCTCTGCATTTGACCCATCCTGGCTTGTCCTTTCCTCCGGGGGGCAGGCCAGGAGCAGTGGTCGCTTTTTCTTTCCAGCGCCCGGGGACCAACTTCGGATGTTGTCGTCACTGGTCGGATGACGATCTTCTGCATGTTTTATGATAGACAGTGTTGGTCAGTAACATGGGTCTCCCAGTCCCTCTGCTTCGCGGTAAACAGAAGGGAAACCTTTCTGGTATCCCATCCCACTTTGTCCAATCAGGAGAGAGAACTCCACAAAGAGGATTGAGTCAACACCGTTCTCATTCCCAAGTAGTCAATACTTTACGTTTTGGGTTGGTGTTCTGGATCGGATCACCAACCCAAAGCGTCATTTGACTACTTGGGGATGAGAACCGCCTTGACTCAATCCCTCCTCCAGAATCACTTACAGCATCTTCAGCCTCTCTCCATTTCGTGCTTTTCTTCAGGCCCATGGGCGTAACCTCCTCTCCATTGACTTTGACCGCAACACGCGCACGGAGAAGATCTACGACGACCACCGCAAGTTCACACTGCGCATCATGTACGACGCTCAGGGCCGGCCAGCCATGTGGCTGCCTAGCAGCAGCCTGGCTGTGGTCAATGTGTCCTACTCGACCACTGGGCAGCTGGTTGGCCTGCAGAGGGGCAGCATGAGCGAGAGGACCGAGTTTGACCCACAGGGACGCATCCTGTCTCGCACCTTTGTGGACGGCAAGGTGTGGAGCTACAGTTACCTGGATAAAGTAAGTGAAGCATTTATCATTAAAAAAAAATCTAAAGTCATGTTATAAGATGTACCTATATAAAATACTCTGCTTTGAACAATAATCAGGGTCTGATGGTTTCCCCCAACAAACAAAGTTAAATTATCTTGTTAAAATCCTTAAAATGACTTTCCCTCCTGCCTCATAAAAAAATGCCAAAGCAACCAATCAGGGTTATCTAGGACATAACTAGCCAATCACAGCATACAAACAAGGGCTTTAACAGCTGAATACTGGACAGGGATTGGCTCTAGTATTCGTGATGTTATGAATCATGCTGGTTGAAAATCGTCTTTTCAGTGAGCTCAGAGAAACCTTCCACCTTCAGCAGATGATTGTGAAAACAGCCTTCTAGTGTCAAACTGCACAGACATCATTCTGCACAGTGAAGCTCAAACAGCCACCCGAAGGAACAAGAAGAAAAATAGATTTTTGACTTTGGGGGTCTTTAAGCTTTGTATCTAAGGATCAGAAGTCACCAAGGCAAGGAAGGGACAGTAATTTGGACTGGAGAATTGAAGTGAAATGATGTAGAATTTTTCTGATGATGATTATTCAAATTAATCAGCCATGAATATATCACTCCTGGTCCTATTTCACAGGAGGGAAGTCATCCATTTCCATTTAAAAGAAATCCCAAATGGCGACATGGTCATGATGCTATTAAATGAAGCTGTCTTTTCTCTGTTTCTCCCTCCGTGCCTCCAGTCCATGGTGCTGCTCCTGCAGAGCCAGCGACAGTACATCTTTGAGTTCGACGCGTCGGGCCGGGTCACGGCCGTCACCCTGCCCAGCGTGGCCCGCCACACCATGTTCACGCACGTGTCGGTGGGCTACATCCGCAACACCTACAACCCGCCGGAGAGCAACGCCTCCATCATCCACGACTTCAGCGAGGACGGCAGACCCCAGGCCTCGCACTACCTGGGCACCGGCCGCCGCGTCCTCTACAAGTACGGCAAGCTGGCCAAGCTGGCGGAGATCATCTACGACAGCACCGCCGTCACGTTCGGCTACGACGAGACCGCCGGCGTGCTGAAGATGGTCAATCTGCAGAGCGGGGGCTTCTCCTGCACCATCCGCTATCGCAAGATGGGCCCGCTCATCGACAAGCAGATCTACCGCTTCAGCGAGGAGGGGATGGTCAACGCCCGATTCGACTACACCTACCACGACAACAGCTTCCGCATCGCCAGCATGAAGCCGGTCATCAGCGAGACGCCACTGCCCGTCGACCTCTACCGATACGATGAGATCTCTGGCAAGGTAAAGAAATCACTGATCTGGTCTACGTTCTTTTTTGATAGTAAGATACATGCAGAAATGTGTTGGAGTTGTTTGGAAGCACACAGAAATTCAACGGTGACTCTACTACTCCAGCAGTACTTTCACAGCAGTTATAGTCAAGCAAGGTCAAGCATGACCTTGGTATTATAGACACACTCTTTGCTAGCAGAGCTCGCAAAGGTAGTGAGCACTCACCAAATAAGAATAAAAAGGTCTTGGTGACGGAATAAAAACCCTGAAAGGACATCGCGTGCTGGCGTTCCTTTTTGACTATTATAAGGTTCTATCTGACCTTTTTGTCAAAACTGAGTTAGTCACATGAACCTATTCTATATAATAGCCTGTTGACTGTGTGGTGTTATTTTTTGAAAATAATGATTTTTGAGCCTGTACTTTCAAAAACAATAGGACCCATCTCCTTTTAACTGAAAATGTTAAGCTCAATATCTCAGAACTCTCCTGAAGGCAGATAGAACCTTTTAATTCTAAGCTCACGATATTATGGCAACTTAATAATACAGTTCAGGTATACAAAAGGATTTGGCTTGTAAAACAAATTCTTTGTGTATTCAAAAACAGAGGTGTACCATCTTTGGCCACCGGTGGACTCACCCTTTCTACAAACATCTCTCTTACAGGTGGAGCACTTTGGGAAGTTTGGGGTCATTTACTACGACATTAATCAGATCATCACCACAGCCGTCATGACGCTGAGTAAGCATTTTGACACCCACGGTCGCATCAAGGAGGTCCAGTACGAGATCTTTCGCTCGCTCATGTACTGGATGACGGTGCAGTACGACAGCATGGGGCGGGTGGTGAAGAGAGAGCTGAAAATTGGGCCCTACGCCAACACCACCCAGTACCGCTACGAGTACGACGGAGACGGACAGCTCAGCGGTGTCAAGGTGAATATCTTGTGTGCAAAGAGTTGGTATTTTGTGGGTCGTTTTATGCAGTTTGTATCCGTTTCTGTTATAGGTGCTTTACTGTTGATTCATGCCATCTCTACTCATCCTCCCATCCAGGTGAATGACTGGTCCACGTGGCGCTACAGCTACGACCTGAACGGCAACCTCCATCTGCTGAACCCGGGGAACAGCGCCCGCATCATGCCGCTCCGCTACGACCTGCGAGACCGCATCACGCGCCTGGGAGACGTCCAGTACCGCCTGGATGAGGACGGCTTCCTCAGCCAGCGGGGCTCAGACGTCTTCGACTACAACTCAAAGGGGCAGCTGCTGCGGGCGTACAACCGAGGGCCGGGCGGCTGGAGCGTCCAGTACCACTATGACGGGCTGGGCCGCAGGGTGTCCACTAGGAACAGCCTGGGACAGCACCTGCAGTTCTTCTATGCTGACCTCAACCACCCCGCCAGGGTCACACACATCTTCAACCATTCCAGCTCTGACATCTCCTCGCTCTACTATGACCTACAGGTGGGTGCCTATAGAGATATGTCACATCTACCTATATTCTGTTTATATATTGAGAGGTGAGAAGATGGGTGTCGGTTGTATGAAGAGGATGATGAAATGGGTAGACTGGTTGATTAATATTGTTATTAGAGCAGTAACTAATGGGAACATCTTCTCATGATCAGGGCCATCTGTTTGCTATGGAGGTGAGCAGTGGAGAAGAGTACTACATAGCTTCTGACAACACTGGCACACCACTGGCTGTCTTCAGCAGCAATGGACAGATGATCAAACAGGTAATGCACGAAGCAGTTTGTAATCACACTTAATCTGCTATCAGTTGACTGTTATTAGTATTAGTACTAAGAAAATTATGTTATTCCCCCTATTTGTCCAAGAAACAATTGAAAACACCAAGAAAGCTGGGCAGCAGGGTGGTATATAGTGAGTAGGGAGACTGTCCTAAAACTAAAACAGCTCCAGGGACCATGTTCTGTAGCTCACTCTGTGCTCTGACCTTCCTCTGGAAGGGTGAGTTGAGTATTACCAAAAGCAAACGGAGCGTGCCTTGTGTCGTTCAGGTCCAGTACACAGCTTATGGAGAAGTGTACCTGGACTCCAACCCAGAGTTCCAGCTGGTAGTGGGGTTCCACGGCGGCCTCTACGACCCCTTGACCAAGCTGGTCCACTTCACCCAGCGGGACTACGACGTGCTGGCCGGCCGCTGGACCTCGCCCGACTACGCCATCTGGCCGAAGATAGGAAAAGACCCCGCTCCGTTCAACCTGTACATGTTCAAGAACAACAACCCCCTCAGTGACATGCTGGACGTCAAGAACTACGTCACAGGTGGAGGAGAATAATACATTCTGCACATATTCTGTTGTGTTTACTTTCTTTTTCATTTAGCCATTATCAGAATGTCTAAAGCGGTGCGATATTTATTCAAAACTGTCCATTTCTCCATATATCAAAGAGCTTTGCAGCACTGCACATAAATGCTTCACACCATAATGTAGACATTAAATATAGATTATTTCAAAGGTGGAACTTCAGTAGAGTTGTCAGGTAAAACCCAGTGGTATAAAGATCAGCCTCGAGACGGCAGGTAGAGGTGAACTCAGTTCAGTCAAAGCACACGTGGATTTCCATTGTACTAGAAAAGAGATTGAACAAGCTGAATTTACATAGGGTGTACTCTCTACTAACATGGCCATTACTGACGACTGCAATTACAACTTTTGCAACTACATTCAGTGCAGAGTGATACCATTGTAAAAGGGTAAAGGAACATTGGAACCTATGAGGATTATATCCTTGGAATACTGATGTTAAGAAATGGATTGTTCTGGAAAAGTTCACCCAAGGTTCACTCTATGTCCTCCGAATAGCACGGCAGCTGATGGCTATACAATCTACAGCAGCTGAGTGAGAAAAGATAGCCAGTTTCTCACCCCTCTAATGTTTGGCCATAAGTGATTCATTCTGTGTCGTGTTTAATATCGTCATTCAGCTGCTCATTTCTCTCTTATCTGCTGCTCTAGATGTGAAGAGCTGGCTGGTGATGTTTGGCTTCCAGCTCAGTAACATTATCCCCGGATTCCCTCGTCACTCCCTCTACTTTGTGGAACCACCGTACGAGCTGCAGGCCGCCCAGCACTGTGAGAATGGACAGGTATGTTACAGTAGGACAGGTATGTTACAGTAGGACAGGTATGTTACAGTAGGACAGGTACGTTACAGTAGGACAGGTATGTTACAGTAGGACAGGTACGTTACAGTAGGACAGGTACGTTACAGTAGGACAGGTACGTTACAGTAGGACAGGTACGTTACAGTAGGACAGGTACGTTACAGTAGGACAGGTATGTTACAGTAGGACAGGTATGTTACAGTAGGACAGGTATGTTACAGTAGGACAGGTACGTTACAGTAGGACAGGTATGTTACAGTAGGACAGGTATGTTACAGTAGGACAGGTATGTTACAGTAGGACAGGTACGTTACAGTAGGACAGGTATGTTACAGTAGGACAGGTATGTTACAGTAGGACAGGTATGTTACAGTAGGACAGGTACGTTACAGTAGGACAGGTATGTTACAGTAGGACAGGTATGTTACAGTAGGACAGGTATGTTACAGTAGGACAGGTATGTTACAGTAGGACAGGTATGTTACAGTAGGACAGGTACGTTACAGTAGGACAGGTATGTTACAGTAGGACAGGTATGTTACAGTAGGACAGGTATGTTACAGTAGGACAGGTACGTTACAGTAGGACAGGTATGTTACAGTAGGACAGGTATGTTACAGTAGGACAGGTACGTTACAGTAGGACAGGTATGTTACAGTAGGACAGGTATGTTACAGTAGGACAGGTATGTTACAGTAGGACAGGTATGTTACAGTAGGACAGGTACGTTACAGTAGGACAGGTATGTTACAGTAGGACAGGTACGTTACAGTAGGACAGGTACGTTACAGTAGGACAGGTACGTTACAGTAGGACAGGTACGTTACAGTAGGACAGGTACGTTACAGTAGGACAGGTACGTTACAGTAGGACAGGTACGTTACAGTAGGACAGGTATGTTACAGTAGGACAGGTACGTTACAGTAGGACAGGTATGTTACAGTAGGACAGGTACGTTACAGTAGGACAGGTATGTTACAGTAGGACAGGTACGTTACAGTAGGACAGGTATGTTACAGTAGGACAGGTATGTTACAGTAGGACAGGTACGGTACAGTAGGACAGGTACGTTACAGTAGGACAGGTATGTTACAGTAGGACAGGTATGTTACAGTAGGACAGGTATGTTACAGTAGGACAGGTACGTTACAGTAGGACAGGTACGTTACAGTAGGACAGGTATGGTACAGTAGGACAATCCAATCCAGTATTAATCCCACAGTTATGTTTCAGCTGTTGTCATGTAGCTACACGACCAGTCAAAACTTTGGATACACCTAACTGAATATACTATGTACTAGCCAGTTTGATATAAAGGCTTATGCTTAATGTTTGAAATTAGTTTTTTAGATGGATATAAATAGTGACGTTGATCCTATGTATGAATTTCTTTCCAAAGCCTCTTTCCTAGTATTAAAAAAAGGAAAGAAACATGTGGTGAGTCAAAACTTTTGACTGGTAGTGTATATTCATGTAAATACAGATGCCAGACATCCTACACCAGGGGTGGGCAACTATTTTTCATGGGGGGCCACATGAGAAATCCAGATTGTTGCCGGGGGCCGAACAAATATTGTCATGCCGTAATGGATGGGCAACTTTGATGATAGAGAGGGCCACAAAAAAAGTCCTCGCTACCAGATTTTGCTGAGGGCTGAACGGCGCCAGCGCGAAAAAAATTGGGGCATTTGAAGCCAGGTTTAGAGGAATAACTAATTTTAAATTAACAGTTGTGATGTCATTATTCAGTCTTAACCACCAATATTTGATCCTTTTCCTCACTCACTCCTATGTCACCACCTGCTCTCCCTGCAGGGCTTGAAATTAACTTTTTTCACCACCTGCCAATATGGCTGCTAGATTTTAAAGTTACCAGCCAATTAGAATTTCCACTAGCCGAAATGTTTTTCTTGAAATAAACCAGAATATGAGTGGGTTAATTTAAGCATAAGTATCAGTAAGTGGCCCGGGATTCTCAAAGCCTGTGTTGAGGGTCACACAAGAACAAAAATGCACTCTTGAAGCTAAATAAATCCAAAACCAACAAGTTAATTATTTAAATTTCTACTTCAATGTAGAACAGTCATTTCTTACACCTGAGATTACTTTTAGCCTTTTAGTCATACATATTATTGAAAGATATTCCATATTTCAGACTGAAATGCTATAACAGAAGAGTATTTCCCAGAATGACATGAACATTTGGACACTTATTCAGCGGGTATATTGCATGTTGCGTTCAAGTGCACTGTAAAAAAAAAAAAAAAAAAAAAATTTCTTTTTCTTTTTTTGCAATTCCATCGCGGGCCACACAGGGGGCGCCCGCGGGCCGCATGTTGCCCATGTATGTCCTACACTATTGTTTACAAGTTGTGATACTGTTTTGTCCTAACATGAATGTATATTTTGCACAGTGACTGTTCACACAGTACCGTCTCTCTCTCTCTCTTCCAATATGATTGTTAACCTGTCCACTTCTTCATGTAGCTCATCACCGGTGTGCAGCAGGCAGCAGAGCGCCACAACCAGGCCTTCATGGCCCTGGAGGGTCGCCTGCTCAACAAGGAACGGCGCGGACGCAAGGACAAGCCTGGCCACTGGTTCGGCACCAGCACCCCCATCATCGGCCGCGGGGTGATGCTGGCGCTGACGGAGGGCCGCGTGGTGGCCGGCGTGTCGGCCATGGCCAGCGACGACAGCCGTAAAGTGGCTCTGGTGCTCAACGGCGCCCTCTACCTAGAAGGCACACATTACACCCAGGACGGGAAGGACTGCCACTTCTTTGTGAAGGTGGGCTCTGCCGACAGCGACCTGCTGGCCCTGGGGCTCACCAACGGGCGCAAGGCGCTGGAGAGCGGCATCAATGTGACAGTGAGCGGCCGGACGAGGAGAGGGGCGACTGTGGACTTTGCAGTTCCGTCGCTAGCGCTGAGCATCCGATACGGGCTGGCCCTGGACGTGCTGGATGAAGAGAAGGTAAGACTGTTGGAGCTGGCCAGGCAGAGGGCACTGGCCGGGGCCTGGGCCAGAGAGCAGCAGAGAGCCCGGGACGGGAAGGAGGGCAGTCGCCTGTGGACGGAGGGGGAGAGACAACAGCTGCTAACGACAGGCAGGGTGCAGGGCTACGACGGCTACTATGTGCTGCCGGTGGAGCAGTACCCTGAACTGGCTGACAGCAGCAACAACATCCAATTCCTCAGACAGAACGAGATGGGCAAGAGGTAACAGCCCACCTGAACTTGAAGGGCAGACTCTCTCTTCACTTTTCCCATGATCCTGGTCCTTTCCCCCCCCCCAGCCTCCTCACCCCTATTCCTCTCAAAACCCACGGAGAATTAACCAACCAACCAACCAACCAACCCACCAACCAACCAACCAACCATCGGGGTTACTCACGGAACGCTGCAGGGACTTTTGAAAAGAATGAGTTATCAGAAAAAAATATATTATTGTTAATTTTACTGCCACGGGCAAAAAAAAAATAAGTTTAGTCAAACTTTTTTTTTCTTTTTTCTTTTTTTTTAACAAACTTTGAACAACTGAAAAAGCACTGATGAACTTTTAGAGCTGTTGCTTAATGAATAAGAAGATTCCCCTTTTTAAAAAAGATATTGATATTTTCACCCATATTTTTTGGGTCACACTGAGCGCGCGGCCATGACAGCTACTGAACACATGGTGGAGTTGTGCTGTGCTGGGTTCTGCGCTCACTGGCTTGTCTCTAAATAGAAACTGAAGGCAAAGGGACCAAAACGGAGGCAAAGCCACCCCAGATGACAGACAGGCACAAACCACGGAGCGAAGGAGGACAACCTCAACAGCGACAGAACAATGCAATGTTAAAAGGCCGTCCGATACTATGAGTCATCTCCCTGTCTCAGGCCTCCCATTGTCCACCTGTGCTCTGCTGCTGAGGCAGCATATATCCAACCAAGCAACACGCAAGATACCGACATCCTTGAACATACTCAAGAGTTAGAAATGAACTACAAAAAATAAATAAACTTTTTAAAAAAAAAGTTTAAAAAAAAAACACGATGGCTATATTTGTGGACAGTTGTATCACACAGCATTGTTTTATTTTGAAATGGGCGAGAAGAATCATATTACTACATATGTGTCAGACTACACTGAATTTCAGGATGTTGCGTATACCGTAGAAGCCGTAGTTTTGTACGTTTCAGTCGCGCTAGAATTGTGAGACTTTCACCAAGGCACTTCTGTACAGAGCGATCAGAACACCCCTCACCGAGTCCTGAATACATGCTAAGTTAGTATCAAGAGCTATTTATTTTACTTTATTTTTTATTTATTTATTGTTCTTAGTACTATATGACAATCATGAAGGAGTCACCAGTTGTATTCAAAATGAACATTAGCGGATGAGTTTATTTTCTTTTGTAAAATATGTACGAAATGTTCATTTTGTTTTTGTATTAATTTCAGTTTGCTGCCAGAGCAAATAATAGTCACTCTCAAAAAGAATAATTTATGTAATAAAGTGTTTTAAAAACGGTTTATACTTTAAATAAAGTCTTTAAAACTGTGAAATCTGTTTTTTCGAAATATATCTCGATGTACAGTGTATAGACCTACCTTTATGCAGCACAGTAGAATATTGTTGAGAATACCAAGTTTTATATTTCTAAGAGGAAGTGGCTTGTAATGTGCGGAATCTTTAGCTGGTCTTACTACTCTAGAGTTTTGTGACACTCTAATATTCCATATCTACTAATATCGATCCCCAGTTTGTTGTTTTTGACTGTTTGTTTTCGTTTGGAAGCAGAGATATTACTGTCCTAGATCCCAACAGCAGTAGCAGTAATGGATCCCTCTCACTGTGAAGAGACTCGTGCTGGATGTCATAATGTACCAAATCAGTATTATCGAAGGATGATTCTTAAACATTCACTGAAACGAGACTCTTCTGAGAACCTTATCAATAAAAAAAAATACTTGTTTACTTCAACCATGCCATGTGTGGTTTTCTTCTACTTGCATTTCTTTATGTTTTTTATGTTGTTGTTTTTTTATCTCCGCCAGGAGATCATGTTTTTGGCCACGTCTGTCTGTGCGTCTGTCTGGGCGTCGTCTTGTCTGTCTGTCTGTCTGTGTGTCTGCCTGTGTGTGTTCCTCCTCTCCTCTAGCTTTGCCTTCGCTTATCTCGAGAACCGTTGGTCAGATCGACTTCAAACTTTGGGAGTGTGCTTTTAACCAAACAGAATTTGGTTAAAAAAAAGTTCAACCTGCCTCTGCCCGTCTCACACACAGGTTGAACTTTTTACAGCGGGATCTCGTGTTTCACTTTTTTTAACCAAATTCTGTTTTTTCTCTCTCTCTCTATCACTCTGCCTATGTCTCTCGCCCACAGGAAACCCAGGATAAAAAAGTTAAATCACTGCTGTAAAACATCATGAATCTGATGTTTGTGTGCGTGTGTGTGGGGGGGGGGGGGGATCTCTGAACTGTGCAGTTGAACAGTTCAGAACCAGCTCAGAAAGTCCCTGAAAACTTGTAATGGTAGAAAACAAAAATAACATGCAGATAATCTTTTATGTATAATAAATAACATCAATTGATAAACTAAGTTAAAATCATACTAAAGTCAGGTGGTTTCGTGACATGCAATTTTTCTTTAATTTACACTATTTTAATCTTAAAGATCTTTTTAGGGTATATTATGCTTTATTGACAGGTAAAGTGTGAGAGAGACACAGAAGGGTGAGGGAGAGAAAGAGAGAGAGAGTAGAACAAGCAGCAAATGATCACAGGCTGGATTCGAACCGGGGTCGCTGCAGAAAAGACTGAGCTTTACATGGTACACATTCAACTCACTGAGCCACCGAGGAACCCCTGCAAGGTGTCATTTTAAATGTATTACCGGTACTTCATTCAACAGCCAATCAGTAAACAAATCCTCAAACAAACTGCTAACAGTTAGTATTATTATTAATAACCATTATTTCATGTTAAGTTAATGCACTTATAGAATGTAGAAGAATGACTGTTTTGATCATAGTTTCACTGTCATCAACTTACTTTGCAGATAATCATGGATTTCTGGACAAAATCATATCTGGTTAGATACACACCGTGCACACTGAGGTATAGTTAATAAGGAAGTGTAACTATAATACCTTAGTGGGCGGGCTCTACCTCTTTAACCATGTACTGCATCTAGCCCAGCACCCACAGTCGATGTGTGTATAGTTATTTTCTACTACAAAATCATATCTAATGTTACGGCCTTCAAAGCATGTCAACAAATGGCTCAACAGAAGACCAAAACATATTAAGGACGCCAGATAAGGTTGCAAATTGGTAAAGAATATTTATTTAAATAAACCCAAAAATATTCAAGTCACAAATAATACAAACCAAACAGACTGGAGATCCGGCCAAACTCAGCAAAAAGGGCCTGGGCCAACCCCTTTGGGCTGTTGGAGCCAGTATAAACCTAAAAACAGGAAGAGTTAAACTATAACTAAACCAAAAACAGGACTACCGGGGACTCCAGCCTAAACTAAAATAACAAAGAAAGTAACAAAGAAAAGTCACCACTGGAGAGGAGCGATTCCTCTCCAGGAGCTGCTGTGATCTGTGTGGGTCAGAGAGAGATCTGCCTGCTCTCTACGCCAGCCTCCATTTAACCCTGCAGGGCTGATCAACTCCAGGTGTTCCTGCTCATGTGATTAGAGCAGAAACACCAGAGGGAGGGGGAGAGAGAGAAGAAGAGGAGGAGGAGGAGGAGAGCTGGTCACATAACATCTAACAATAAAAAATATTCTCAAAGACAAAATCTCATCAGATGGGGGTCTGTGGCCCTAATGTGCACTAAATTAGGCATCCTCGATATGAAAAGGATTGAGGATCACTGACTAAAATGACGTCTACATTCAGACATATATATTGTGTTCAGCCTAAAAATACTGAGTTATGATTTTCCGTCCATAATATTGTCCAGCTCTATGTCGGAGGAAGTGGGCTGTAGCTCAACATATGGATGTGGTGCAGAAGGTTGTTGGTTCAATCCTTGCATCAGACTCTGGCTTCAGATATGTTCACCTGATAAGCTGCTGACTGTAGGATGCCAGCAGTGATGCTTCTTTAGCATCAGTAGTTTGGACACTGATACCAATAAGCTGATGAACGATACTGGACAGTACCTGGCTATAGCTCCGTGGGATAAACAGCGGTTTGCTGTGTAGTTGTTCCCTGGTTCAAATCCCACCTGTCTCACTCTTTACGCTTTCAAATCAGATGCCAAATCTACAGTATATAGACAGACTTGATGTGTTCCGGGAGACCGCAGTGTTTTGAAACCTCACCTAATTTCAATGTCGGTAAAAGCTCAGCCGTCTGTGGTTGCCTCTCTCAAAACTGACTGAGACTCAAACCCACAAGCTCAATACTGCTTGGCAGTAATCCAACCCTCTGAGCCACTGGGTCACACTTCTTGAGACAGGTTTCCTCAGAGCTTTTCAGTCTTTCGTCTGGGTGTCCACTTTTAAATCTCTCTAACTGACTGAGGCTCGAACCCACAACATCAAAACTGTCATTCAGCTGTCAAACTCTGTGAGCCATTGAGTCTCGTCACACGGTCAAGTCCTTTCTGTCAGAGCTTTTCAGTCTTCACTTGAGAAGTTCTTCAAAGTCCAAACTTTGACTGAGGCTCAACCCAAACCCTCCAAATTGTGTTGTGGCCATAGGTGTCATTTACAATGGGGACATGTCCCCACCACTTTTGAACACAAAGTGATGCCCTTGTGTACTCAGATGTCAAATATGGTCTGACAGAGAGGTCTGGAAATTTGAGTATGGAAAAGTATTGAGTTTTGAAATGGAAAATGTGTAGGAACTCTGATTCATATTGGTTGCATTTCAAAGAAATCCACTTATTGCTTATTGCCAGTACGGACTATACAGTTGGTACACTGGAAAGCTCCATTGGTTTAAACAGGTTTACCTTCACAGGGTTTCTTTATGTTCCAGGTATTCTTGATTGTCTTCAAAATATGTGTGGTGGTCTGGGAAGCTTCATGTCACTGCTACACATTGTTGGCAATGAGCCAAAGTAGGTTGAAAACGGGTTTTGCAGGTATTTTGATATTTTGAGTGATTTGGTTGATTTCATCTCCGTAGTAGGCCTACATCATGGTGAACAATTATTTTCAGGAAACAAAATATAAAGATCTTTATTTTCATGGTTTTGGTGGAATGCCACTGTATAAAATGGAATGTTGTGGGATATTTGAAGCCATTTTTCTCACATTTTACTTTTAGATACATAACACACTAAAATACTTGTACATTTTGATCTGAGAGAGCTATCTCAGTCATTCAAAGTTATATAGGGGAGAGTTTCAAATTTATGGAAAAAAAAAAAAAACGTTAAATTTTTACCATGTGAAGGGACTTTGCTGGCCGCCACACACACACACACACACACACACACACACACACACACACACACTGTGTGTGTATGTATATATATATATATATATATATATATATATATATATATATATATATATATATATATATATAATATATATAAACATACACACGCATCAGGGTTAGGGTTAGTTAATCACACACAATTGTTTTCCTTTTTCCTTCATATAGGCCTACAGGTAGCTTGTAAAGGACAAAGGTGCCAATACTCTGACACCGAGTCTCCTCACCCTCAAGCCAAACTTTGCACGTCAGTTCAAATTATAGCCACTGAATGTAGCGTGCCACTCACAGATGCCGACAGCTAAGTCACATGGTTGTTTTCTTGGTCTGACTGACTGCTTTGCACATGCCAGCAGCACCCCTTCAGGTGCTTCAGAGGTTGCTAGCAGTGTTGGGGGTAACTTATTACAAAAGTAACATATTACATGCAATATATTACTTTTAGCAGTAACTCAGTAATATAACTGATTACCAATAGGATTTCAGTAATATTATACCAGTTACTTTGTGAAGTAACACAAGCTACAAATTGAGTTTTTTTTTTTTTTTTTATCAAAGCACATATTTAAATAAAGATACAATCATTTCCGAATCAAATTGTGTGTTTTCATGCAAATAACACTATAGATGACAATAACAAAGGAAAAGGATAACATTTAGAATTTTGGGCGGTTTACATCGACTTCAAGACAGTTTAAATTATTTTCCGGGATGATCACGGGGTGGCGATGTCATTCTGCTACTGCTGTTATTTTGGTGAAAGTAATGCAAAAGTAGTGTAATAATAAGTAACGAGTTACTCTACACAGACAGTAGTAATTGTAAAGTAACTTATTCATTTCAAATGAAAGTAACTAGTAACATAGTAGTCTATTACATTTTGAAAGTAACTTGCCCAACAATGGTTGCTAGTATGTGAAACATATTCTTTCCTTTTGCACTTTTGTGTAAAATTGTGCTGCAATCAGAAAGCACCTCTCTAGAATGGTCAGTGCAGTGACACTAGTTTGTTTTGCCCGTAGCGTCAGTGAAGCAGCCATGTTGCAAACACCAGTGGGGTCACCTCACCTCTCACTGACTTATAAATAGATGCATGGCTCTAGCCAGGCTCCAGGAGCTACAGTAAATTGTGATCTATACTCTCTGTGCTCTCACACAAACAAACACACACACTGCTGCAATCCAAAAATATCTTGCAATCACAATTCTGACTCCTTTGGGGATAAATTAGTTTAATGCAAGATTCCCATCTAAAGCAAAAGGCATCTAACAAGTCATTTGGTTTCATCTGTTTTGCAATCAACACATTTTTTCATATTTTCCGTTTTACTTCCAAGGAATGTGAGTATTAAAAATAATTGAAATCATTTTTTTTTTCATATCGGCATCAGCATGAAAAAACATTTGCAGCCATTGAATGTTACAGCGATCAAACATAAATCATTGTCAACTTTAAAAATGCATTCCATTTATTGTCATATGATTCACCTGAAGACATACATCAGCAACAAAACACAGCTCTTGTGCAAATAAAAGGTACACATTTCAAGCATCAGCTTCTTAAGAGGACCCTGCAGCGCACTGGCAATCCAGCAGGGGTCTTGGTGGCCGTTCAGGGGGGCAGAGGTGGGGGTTGGCATTGGGGATGGGAAGTAGCATAGCCGGAAAGGCAGGGAAGAGGGGGGGGGGAGGGGGGGGGAGCGGGGAGGGGAGGCAGGAGTAATATCTTACAGAGGTAATAAGATCATAAAGTGCCAAGGAGAGCCTCACACTACTAGACGAGCCTGAGATCCGAGTGTGTGTGTGTGTGTGTGTTGTGTGTATGTGTGTGTGTATTCGAGTAGTAGTCAATCAGTGGACCACAGTACCGACCCTCGTTTTTGTTATTGCATCTCTGCCTGGTCTGCGGTCTGCGGTGTGTGTGTGTTGTGTGTGTGTGTGTGTGTCTTGGTGTAAGATTACAGTCAACAGCCTGAGATTGAGGGTATGCTTCGAAGCTCAGTTACGAGCTGCTCCGGAGCACCCCCCCTGGACAGGGTCGGTCAGTGCTGAGGGCTTTACATGGAGGCGGCGGCGCAGAGGGGGCTCTGGGGGTAGACACATGTCGACCTCCCGTGTGGGATCGAGGAACGCCTTTTATTTATAGACAAGCAACAGACCCGGGGGCGGGGCGAGGGCAAAACAAGGTGGAGTTAGGGGAGTGCAGAGGTTTAAGGCAGAGAAGGAGGTGGGGTGCGGTGGGAAGGGGGGGGGGGGGGGGTCGAGGCACAGAAACCGGGCAGGGGGGGTGCAGGGGGGGTAGGGGTGAAGGTGTCGAGGCACAGAAACCGGGAGGGAGGGAGGGGTAATGAGGTCAACGGTTGGGGAACAGCGTTATGTCAGCATGTCCCAAAGACAGCAGCAACACAGAGCCGTCCAGCAGGCTGTAAGACACGTGTCTCCTGTGTCATCTCTCCTCCTCTCCTCCACCACGTACACTGAGAGAGAGAGAGAGAGAGAGAGAGAGAGGGAGAAAGAGAGAGAGAGATGAAATGACAGAAGGCCAGCCATATAATTCTCTAAAATGACCCGCGACATCTTCTTCAACGGTGAGTCCAAGTGTAACCATGGCTCCCCGTGACTCTCCTCTCATTATGCTCGTGGCGAGAGATGCATGTCGCCGTGGTGATGCCACAGCGGCTCGCGCGCCGCGCCGTTCAGATCACACCACTGGTACTTACAGTCGAGGGACATTATCGCCGCTTCAGGCATCAGCGGGCAAATGAGACGTGACCTTATGGGCCTACACACACCTACACACAAGGCATGATGACCTTTTAGGACAAATGCAGGCAAAGACAGTAAGCTTTATTTTTATTTTTTTTGTCAGTGAGCAACTAAATGAGTCATGTGAAAGGATTATATGACCTACACATGGGAGTTACCATCTGCTTTAAGCAGCATGTCAAACAAAACACTGGATTGTTCCCCTGAACAAACACATCAGCCTTCATTATGTTGCGATTAATCATTGAAGCAGAGAAACACTCGTCCAGCTTTTAACAGCCAGGTGGAGCGAGGCAGGGCGGAGCTGAGTGTGTCACCTATGTAACCAGCTCTGATTACATATCCTTAAAGCGTCATGACGTTTTTTTTTAAGAATTACCCCTTAAAAGTAAGACTAAATCAATCCTAGTAAAGATAAAAGCTATTCACAAAATGGCTGAAAGACCCAATTTCTTGTCGAGACCCACCTTTTTCTGCCTCTGAACGCCCTACTCTCCCTCTGATTGGCTTACCCTGATATTCCTTAACCAATCATCGCTGCTCATGCCTAAACCCAACCAATCATCATTCCTCGTGCCTAAACCCAATCCAAATAGGAGGCAGAGTAGGGAAGGTCTTGCCAAGAAATGTGGTGCTATAATAACACAGAAAATATGCATTAATGCTGTTATTACGATGAAAGGTTATCACAATGTGAAGATATTTAGCAACAGGCAATCAATGCATCAGTGTTAATAGAGTAACTTGTGTTTTATCTTGTGTGACTCCTTATGTGCATTCTGGGTGACAAAAAGAGGCTTGTTGACTCTTCTTGATCTGTCAATGACATTAAGCGTCCAAAAGAGGGTGTCACACCTAGGTATGACACCCTCTTAGAGGGCGTCACACCTAGGTATGACACCCTCTTAGAGGGCGTCATACCTAGGTATGACACCCTCTTAGAGGGCGTCACACCTAGGTATGACACCCTCTTAGAGGGCGTCACACCTAGGTATGACACCCTCTTAGAGGGCGTCATACCTAGGTATGACACCCTCTTTTGGGTCAACCACACCTCACTAAGATAAAGGTTATTGTCCATTCCTTGCTCAGAGTTTCTGTGAGAACTTTAAATCACTCCTAAGCTAGGACTCTCTCTTGCTAAGGAATGTTAAGATAAGAGCTCTCTGAGCAGCCCCTGGTCAATAGATAACCAGAAGCTGGCCAGCCACATATCAGACTCTGGTAATTATCAACTCTGATAATGACATGACAATGATTTGAACTGGCTAATGATTAACCCATATTAAATAGTGAGGTGTTCCATCAGGAACACGGCCAAAATAACCATGACTTTGACCAGCCAACAGAGGCGTACCTTGAGCCGGTTGTGTGAGCATTATCACGTCTCTGTTTGCATTTCCACATGATGAAAGTGTAAGTGTTCTAATCACTATACGATCTCTGGAAGTAGGTCAGCTCTCTTTGCATATGCAGTTTGAATATTTTGCAACTCTGTTGCTAGGGAACAGTTTGGACCCAAACATTATTTCCTGTCAGCTATTACGTTAAGTTAAGTTGTCCTTCATTGTCCCCATGGGGACATTCATCCTCTGCATTTGACCCAACCTTCCTAGAACTAGGAGCAGTGGGCAGCCGCAGTGCAGTGCAGCGCCCAGGATCCAACTCCGGTTCTTCTGCCAGTGCCTTGGTCAGGGGCATTGACAGTATTTGACCTTAAAGCTGCAGTAGGCAACATTATTTCATTATCATTTTGGCTGTAGATCTGACAAAAACAACAACCAATCAGGCCAGGCCGGTTAGCTAGAACATAACTAGCCAATCACAGCACACAAACAAGGGTCATTTGGGTTCGACTCGGTTATGTTGCTATGGTTAACATTCCATGGGATGTTGTTGTTTAAAAGTGCCTACTGCAGCTTTAACATACTGTACATGTCTTTGATGGTGGGAGGAAACCGGAGCACCTGGAGGAAACCCACACCAACACGGGGAGAACATTCAAACTCCACACAGAAAGGAGCTGGGACGGACCGGGGTTCGAACACGGGACCTTCTTGCTGTGAGGCAACAGCGCTAACCACTGATCCACCGTGCCGCCTTGTACTAGCAAACACTGAAACAGGAAGTAAACTTTGTTCCATTTAGAATATTGATGTTGTCAAGTTGAAAGTGTCTATAGCTGCTTGCCGTTTCCCACCTTTAACCACAGTGTGGCGAGTTTCACAGCTACAGTTGCTGCTGACTGGGTGCTTGTCATCACACTGTTTAATACTGAGTCACTGAGCCTATCCAGTAACAATTCTATTAACTCAATTCTTGCATTATACAGTCCCAGCCAACTCTAACTCATTCAGAAAAACCTCACATTAGTAGCCTGCTATAGTCTCTTCAAACAGACGTGATGGCTCCCGCAATGAAATGCTACCAACCAACTAGAGAGGTCTGACTCTGAACTCAACAAAACTGATGTTTACATGTGTCGTGATTGGTCGAATACCATTGAACTTCCTTCTGGTCTGCCTCTGGCCACATTTTAATGGGCAAACGTAGAGACTGTCTATGGAGCATTCAAAGATTGTAGAAGAGGTAGTCTGGCTTGAGACACTAGTAGCTTTGCAGCCAAACACATGAAGTTCTAACGGAGGTTCAGACAGGAAGACTACAATCTGCACTTTACGCTTCCTCAGTTCACTTCCTATTTCTCCACCCCTTCAAATCTGCTCACACGCTCAAAATAGCCTGTCAACCTCCGGGCGTCAATTGAATAATCAGCTGTTTGCCTCCTGGTCTCTTTTAACCAATAGCATAGCGTCACATCACCTCTCACCCCCCACACACCTCCATTGTAAGCCTATCACATTGCTTTTCAACCCCCCCCCCCCCCCCTCCATTGTAAGCCAATCACATGCCTGCTGTCTTCTTAATGCTTTTTTCTATCCCATTCAGCCTCTCAACATTGCTGCTGTCAGTATCGCACCCTCCACCTCCCCCTCTCCACCCAGTCTTTGCAGACCCATCAGTCATCAGATTCTTCAGTCTGACGAGTCTCATCAGTCTCAGGAGAGGACTCACCATCACCACCACCAGTATCTAGACTCTACAGGGGGATCTATCTGGATGCTGCTCTGGACTGATGCAGATCTATCTCAATATCTCCCTGTGGTGTCTAAGCGCCAAAGACTATTAACAATACCTTATTCTCATCATACTTTCTGTAATGCATCATTCACTTTATTGTAATAAATATTTTATTCGTTCACTAGTCTCTAGATTGAAATTCTGCTCTGACAGTCAATTCAGGGGGTCATAATCACATTTAGTCTCTTTGGTATGGATGCACCCACCTGTGTTTTTTGGAGCCTCCCCATACATGGGTCCAGGAGGTGGCCCTCCCTGCCAGCCAAACTGTGGTTGTCCGGGGTATCCTCCATTGTAAGGAGGCTGTCCCTGGCCAGGATACGGTCCTCCGGGGCCCATGGGTCCGGCAGGGTAGTTGGGGTAGGCTGGATTAGGCTGATCCATGTTAACAGGGTATCCCTGAGGAGGATAGCCCTGAGGAGGAAAGCCCTGCTGAGGATGCTGCTGGCCTGGGTAGCCCGGAGCGGTGGGGCCGGGGCCCGGGTACGGAGGGGGCTGCTCAAAATTCATCTGTGAACTGAACAATCACCTGAATGATGAGAGACAGAGAGAGGGGGCATTGTTATAATGTTAATGAGCTTGCTCAAGTGACATCACTGATGACATCACTGATGACATCACAATTGCTCAAGTGACATCACTGATGACATCACAATTGCTCAAGTGACATCACTGATGACATCACAATCATGACAGATACCCTGACCACAGACACCACTTAGCCAATTTTAACTAACTAGGCATCTCGATGATGATGATGATGATGATGATAGGTATCATCAGTGACATCATCGGTGAGTGACAGCATCAATGATGTCACATGACATTGACATGTATGCTGACTTTTTTTCCTCATCTAACACTCCACTTCACAAGTGTTCTAATGTAGCCTAACCTTGATTAGGCTGCATTCACATAGTGTTTCTGTGTGTGGAGCCAGCTCTGCCTGGAGCACCTCCTGTGAGGAGTAGAGGTGGACAATAAATCTATTGATTTATCAGATTTTTTTATTGATTTGATTGACTGGTTTGTGATAAAAATATGCTTCAATAACAATTATATATATTTTAATACATTTCCGATATTTACAGCATCAGTTACTGACTGACTCGGTGCAGCAGCCTTTCATTGCAAGGCGCTGAGTCACACTGCGTTGAAGCAGAATAGAATAGACTTGGCACATTCGTTTTTCAGACACATTTGCAGGTGTAGACCTCCATTGTGACATAGCGTTCTTGGCAGTTTTTCCCATGGCCTCTATAATGTTAACACACTAATTGAGAACATTGTAATAATTATCACATGACTGATACGAAGATGTATTTGTGATATACTGTAGATTTTGGCCATATCCACAAACTACATTAAACTAACAAACAGAACAAAGGGTGCATTGGTGAGGAGGGAGGGAGACTGAATAGTCTGAAGGTCTTGGTCTTGGTCTGAAGCCCAATAAAAGTGCACCAGGGTGCAATCAGCCTAACAACCCCAATACCAGGCTCCTGCAAGACAGGGCCAGGAGGGTGGGAGGCTTGTCACACTTTTAGATATTTTATTACAGAAACTGTAAGGTAAAGTAAGGGTAAAGTCCCACTGATTGTCACACAATGTGTGAAATTTGTTCTCCGCATTTGACCCATCCCCTGGGGGAGCGGTGAGCAGCAGCGTGCGCCGCGCTCGGGAATCACATGGTGATTTAACCCCCCAATTCCAACCCTTTGATGCTGCTGAGTGCCAAGCAGGGAGGCAAATGGGTCCCATTTTTATAGTCTTTGGTATGACTCGGCCGGGGATCGAACTCACGACCTCCCAGTCTCAGGGCGGACACTCAGACCACAAGGCCACTGAGCTGGTTGAATGAAACCCATGACCAGAATAGTCACACATTCTGTCATTGTGTTACTCATGGTTGAAATTCTAGTGAAAATAAATGATTCCACTTTTTGCTGGGGACGCCCTGGAACCCCGTCAAGGACCCCTGGTGGTCCGCGGACCTCACTTTGATAACAACTGGCTTAAATAACATTTTTGTCCAGCAATCCAAAACTACATGTCTACTTTGTTCAGTAAAAGTGTGCTATTGATAGCTGTGGAAAAAGTGCATCGTGTGTGTGTGTGTGTGTGTGTGTGTGTGTGTGTGTGTGTGCGCATGCGTGGGTGCGTGCGTGCGTGACGTGTGTGTGTGTGTGCGCATGCGTGGGTGCGTGCGTGCGTGACGTGTGTGTGTGTGTGTGCGCGTGCGTGGGTGCGTGCGTGCGTGACGTGTGTGTGTGTGTGCGCGTGCGTGGGTGCGTGCGCTCGTGCACGTGCCTCTCTAGAGTCACATTAGACAATGACTTCCCCCGAGTGCTGATATAAGTTCACAACGTTGTCAGCAAAGGCACCAGCGTGATGTAACTGTTGCCCCGGAACATGGCTGCCGTCCCTTAATCCCTACACCGCAACCAATCACGTCTCTTCCCCCCCTCATGCATATTGCATTCTGCATCTCTCTCTGGATGGAGCTTCTAGAGAGGGTGTCTTACAATACAATGTTCACGCAGCCACAGCCATCAGCTCCAGCAGAGATAACTAAACACCATTATCTTACTGTGCACACAGAGACTTTCCAAACAGAGGAGGCAGCTTCAGGGTGTGCTATTGTATGACAAGGTGAGGCGAGGCAATTGGACCATGGGGGAGAGAGAGAGAGAGAGACTGAAAGAGAGAGGGAGAGAGAGAGACACAGAGAGAGAGAGACTGAAAGAGAGAGGGAGAGAGAGAGACAGAGAGAGAGAGAGACTGAAAGAGAGAGGGAGAGAGAGAGACAGAGAGAGAGAGAGAGACTGAAAGAGAGAGAGAGAGAGAGAGAGACTGAAAGAGAGAGGGAGAGAGAGACACAGAGAGAGAGAGAGACTGAAAGAGAGAGGGAGAGAGAGAGACTGAAGTTTCCATAGAGGCCAAGGCTGTAACTTCACACTCTGTATTCCTCTATATTCAGAAACACAGACATACAATACAAGGTGTCGTGTTATGGAGATCACACTTTCATATTGTGTTTCTATGGGATGTGTGTGACCAGTTTGGGGGATACAGTCTATCTAAGGCAGCCACCATTTATATAACGATGACAATGTTGCACTCTTCTTCTCTTATCAAACACGGATATTTGGAAAATATGGAAAGTATGGAAGTTAGGATTCAACTGCAATTTTCTGCGCCATTCAAAGCCAGTGGAGAGAGTCTTACTTTACTTCATGATTTGATTTGATTTGTCTGACAGCTTTAAAAACACACCAAACATAGACCAAATCTTCCAAGGTTGTCACAGTACATGTAACTAGTTTTTTCTGCGGGCCAACATGTGTATCCTGTACTGTGGAAAACCAATACACAATGCACAGACAATCATGATCCAAATGCATCAATACTTAGAACCCAAAGGCATCGTGCTGCCCACACTCATTAGGAACCACGTTTTAACCCTTGAGCCATTTTGAAAGCAAATACTTTAGTGTTTAGTGCTGGTGGCTATTTATTTATTCTCATCTACAGCACCTGAAGAACAAGGAAGTGCAATTCCAAACCGCCACCAGGCACTCCTCCTGGCCTCTGATGAGGGAGATTCCAGTCCAT
>NC_139634.1:32929996-32932496 GCF_964638095.1 Poromitra crassiceps | reverse complement strand
GGATTAAAGATCATAACATTAATATGGGACTAGAACAAAGACACTGCCAGAGTGGATTAAAGATCATAACATTAATATGGGACTAGAACAAAGACACTGCCAGAGTGGATTAAAGATCATAACATTAATATGGGACTAGAACAAAGACACTGCCGGATTGGATTAAAGAATATGATCCAGTTAATCTGGGACTAGAACAAAGACACTGCCAGAGTGGATTAAAGAACATGATAACATTAATCTAGAACAAAGACACTGTCAGAGTGGATTAAAGATCATAACATTAATATGGGACTAGAAAAAAGACACTGCCAGAGTGGATTAAAGATCATAACATTAATATGGGACTAGAACAAAGACACTGCCGGATTGGATTAAAGAATATGATCCAGTTAATCTGGGACAAACCAGAAAACCCATCCCAGGATGCTACTTTTACATTTCAAATGTCAAATTAGTGATCTCACAGGATATTGTTAGGCCTAGTATTGTAACTTTCATAAGACAAATTCCCATCATGTTTATATGATAGGATTTTGTAAATATTACCAAATTTACTTTGTCTTATTTTCTGAGCGAAAGAGATTCACTAAAATGTATTTTCTTATAAAGAAAGGGGACAAAAGACATAATTGTATTGGTGAGACGTCTACAGACATCACGAGACAAAGACGGCTGATGGAGGCACCCCATTGGACCTCATTAAGAAGCAACAAAACACACACACACACACACACACACACACACACACACACACACACAGACACAATGACTGAGCGGAATACTCACGACAGACGAGCGAGCATGCATTTAAATGCTCCTCTGTTTTGCCATCAGATTTAATGAGTTGCAATTCCCTCGCCTCATTTCCTACAGCAGGCCTTCTGCAGCCAGCTCCAGTACGTTCACATTCAACCCCTTAATTCAATCCCAACAAAAGGAATAAAGGGATTATGGTCGTATTATTTACATCGTGTAGCTAATCCCATAATCATAACCTGGTGTACGATTATACACAAACCGATCAGAAGTCGCACCTGCAGGAGGCCACGCAGCCTGTCGAGTTGCAGTTTTCCAACCCCCCAAGCCCCAACTTCATCACGACATAAAAACAGAAAAAATCAGCCACCGACAGGTGCAGACCACCTACCTTAGAATAAAGAGTATCCTCGTCTGTTGTAAACAGCCGCACTCTCTCTGACTGTAGAGACAAACCCCTTCGATTTTCACTCTGTTTGTTTCTAATTTTTACCGCATTGAGCACCCCTCTCGTCTCACAAAACCCAGTGCGTATCTGTTGTGTGGCGGTCGTGACGTCATGTGAACGGTGGTCAAGCACGGGCTGTTGCTGATGAGAAGAAGGGATGGGGGGATCCAGTAACGGACGCCAGCGGTCGATGCGTGATTGGCTGCTGTGACACTCGCTGCTGAGAGCGTCCAATCGGGGGCGAGAGCGCTGAGCCGGTGAAGCGATGACTCGTGGTCAGCTGACTGACTGGTAAACGTAGGCTACTTCACAGACACTAGCATGACGGAATACACGCGGAACTGGAAAGAGTGACCATGTTGAGTGACTAATCAATGTTAATCATTAATTAGTGCCTGGAAACATTCGCCCTTTGGAATATAACATTTGATGATATCATAAAACGTAACGTGGCAGCCCTTGCTCTTTATAAATTAGGGTCGGCTCGGCTATAGTATAATTATGCTGTTAATCGATTAAAAAGAATATCACACCACCGCTTTGAATGAGAGCGTCTCTGTTTAATTGTTGCGGATAGGGAGGATAGGGAGTCAGTGGATGGTTGCTAGTGGATGGTTGACCGGTTGGGCAGGTTGCAGTTCTGCTTTTCTCCCAGTAGATGTCAGTCAATTCACGGCACATTTTTGTCTTTGGGTCAGGTCGTGCTGCTCTCGGAGTATTGTGAAAAACTGGCTGTTTGGCTGTGTGTTGTGTCTATGTTCTACTTTTGTCTGACAGTTAAACGGTCCCTTGCTTATCAGCAAATAATGTAAAGCACAAGACCAAGACCCTGACCCAAATAACAATCCTACATTTCAGCTTGGTTTGGTTGGTTTGGTTGGTTTTCATATTCTTCATATATAAAGATAATTGAATGATAATTTAAGTTAATATTTTCAATACTAAAGATAACAACGCTATAGCCTAATATTCTGTTCACCACATGGCTATAAGAAAATAACAGGTGATTGTAATACATGAACAGGTGATTACAATCAAACACAAACACTACAGCCAATGAGCTGTGTGTTGTAAAGTGCCATAAATGCATTGGTTTAAAGTTTAAACCAATGCATTTATGGCACTTTAAACTTTAAACTTTAGGCTTAGGAATCACTTATGTCCAAAAGTAAAACCTCAAATAATATTATGAGCAAATGATATAAACCTAATAAAGAATAGTTACAGTCTATACTTTTAAAAGTACTTAAAAGTTATCTCAAGTTAGTAAAGTATGAGAGTAGTTGTAACGAG
>NC_139634.1:32839996-32927496 GCF_964638095.1 Poromitra crassiceps | reverse complement strand
TCTTCCCCATCATGATAGATGTGACCAGACAGGCCGGGTGTTTGAGTGTCTGTTTACAGTGTCACCCCGGCAATTCAGCTGCAGCCTGTACCATCAGCTCCAACGTGAGGGGCAGACCAAAATAGAGCCTCGTGGGGGGGGGGGGGGGGGGGGGGACTAGGGTGCAACCAGATGAAAGGGGGCCATATTTTGTCTATGGAAAAGGGCAATGGGGCAAGTTCACCGAGGCTCATTGAAACTGGTTGCTCAGTGTGTCATCCAAAGAAAAGCTGTTTACAGTAAGTCCCAGACCAACACATTCCAGCAAGACTACAATTTGTCTGGCAACAGATGTAATCAGAGTAGAGCCTAGATAAAGCTTTCCCTACCGGGCCCCATCTGATGCAAACAGGAGATAATTCATATTGCATCAACATAGAGATGAGACTGTCGTGTCCCGATGTGTAAAACGTCGTTTGGACAATCAGTTTTCTCTGGAGCAAAACTATGGAACAGTCTACCTACTGAGCTGAAAACACAACACGATTTTAATGTTTTTAACAGGGGTATTAAGTCATGGTTAAAAGTGAAACAACTGTGTTCTCACACTTAATACCCTTGTAGACCTCTGGTGGTACTCTGTGTATTATGTCTGTATTGTGTGTACATCGTGTGTACACTGTGTGTACTGTATTGTATGTATTGTACATTCTTGAATACCTGGTCTCCAGCATCTAGTGACTTTCTTGTCAATACATTTGTATGTATAGCTTTACTCTTGTGGTTTTATATTTGATTATGCTTCTTTTTGGGTATATCCTTTTGGGTTGTGTTTTGGTGTAGGAGTCGCCTGTGGACAGGTGTTGAAAATTAGCTTTCCGCTATAAACACTTAACACTGTGTATCTGGTTGTTGTGCATACATGTATGTTACATCTCCAATGCTCTGTGATGTCCATATCAAATAAACCTAACCTAACAAGTAAGATAATTTTGTATCAAGATACGAAAGCCGTCCTTTTGTAGGCTATTTCACAATACTTAAATTCTAGTAGCTATTGAGCTATGAGATTACTATAGAACATAACAGGCACTGTCCAATTCATTTTGCATGTGTCTTTTTGGCTATAGCTCAGTGATGGATACATTGTCAAGACATGTCAACAAGCTTGTGTGTCACATGCCCGGTCCTGATGGATGGCAGAAAAGACCTCCCACCGGCGTAGCCAGGGGGGGGGGGGGAGTGTGGACGATTTTTCCGCCGCCGCCCTTTGGACGGCGGCATCTGTGGGCCCGAGTGTGATATCCTTTCATGGGGCCAGAAATCCCTGGCTACGGCCCTGCCCACCGGCCTACAGGATCCTACTGTTAAATAAACCTTTTGCCTATGAGGTGAAATGTTACTGGAGGCTATTAGGCTAACACCGACTTAACATAGCCTAAATGAAAGACATTCCATAAAGCAGGAACCAGCCAAGACTTAGCTAGAGGTAGCCAACTCACTAGCACTGGCATCACATGTATGCGCCTTATCATTAATAGGTGATGAGTTGAGTTGTTGAATTGTCTAAGATAAATGCTTAGATTAGCTAGATTTCTGTAAAGAGATGTTTAATGAAATGTTAAAAAGTTGACAGAATGCCATTAGGCTATTTTCTTCATTGTTAAAAAGGGATATAGCCTATACATTTCTAGTTGTAAACAAATACTTTGAAATTTAATTTGAGACATTTGATAAGAAAACAACCTCTTAATGTATTTCAACCACCACTGTTTTGTGAGGTTCCTGCACTTCATATAAATAGATGTACAGTAAATGTCAGAGTGGCAGACAGTGATGATAGGTGCCGGTTTAACGTTTTATGTGTGGCTGGGTGGTGGGAGAGGGGTGGGAGTTTGTGGGGTGTACAGGCTTGCATTGCACACTATATACATACAGTACTGTATATAGTGAGGCAGTGGCTTTTAGTGGAGTCCTTTTTGCTGTCATCTGAGAGGGGATCTCCCAACCCCCCCCCCCCCCCTCCCAACACACACACACACACACAACACACACACACACACACACACACACACACACACGTACACACGTTCAACGCTCATAGGTCAGTCCAAATGTACACACATACCCATCTTACTTGACCGTTATTCTGTTAAACTGACCTTTATGACAGGCATCATGCTCAATCAGGTGAAGGACTATACCGACTTTTGCCAATCAATGCACTTACTTTTATGCACTGAGAAGACTAGCAATTGTTTGACCTGTCTAACTTTGCAGGCTGGAAAAAGAAATCCATAGCCCACTACAGGACTTACACAAGGATGGGAACCGGAGTGCTCAACAATTACAACACTTAAAAGGGACAAGAATACAACTATTTCCGAGACAGGTACTTTCCTCAGAGTCACCATGAAAGTCAAGCATATTATACTGTATATAGACATCGATCAATTAGCCATCAATTGCTTTGCATGCTCTCAAAAGCACGGTAGTGCCACACTGATTAAAGTGTTCCCAGTCTTGTTGTCCAACAGCAGTCAGAAGTTCAAAGAGCTCACTTGCCAGAAAGTCAATCTTTTCCTTGCAATGCAAATTGGGTTCCCATCCATGTCAGCAGGTCCATGGGAGTAGAACAGCTGAGCACACTGACCTACATCCCCACGTCACACTCGACCCACAGGGGTCAGCTGAACTGTTCTCATACATTGTAGCATGTAGGCCTACATAACAGCACCTTGAAACTGCCTGGAAACCGTGGAATCCTCCAGTCCTCAAAACAAACGTTTTCGGAAGATTTTTCGGCCATGTCTAAAACTTGCATCATGAAGTCAAAATAATTGATGTATTGTCAATGAATCCACAATGACATACTTGAAATGACTGCTCAAATGAAGCAACTGGCAACAACAGAGGTTAAATTTAACCAGCAGGTGTAACCTCTCTCCTGACCCCCGGCCACACCCAGTGAAGTGGCTTAAAGGAGAATTTCGTTTTTTTTTAACCTGGACCCCTCTCCTCACATTAATTATGATCTGATGACTCACCCAGCGATCTCCGCAGCGTTTCTGCCTGGCTGTCCTAGCGTTGTTTTGAGATCAATAGCGTCCAAGCCAGTCGTAAAATGGAGCTCTGAGGGGGCCAAGTGGCAGCCTGTCTTTCCTGCATCTCAATAGCCAGTTTTATTCCCGTTTTCGCCACATATCATCATAATCTCATCCCGCAACAACCACCAGACTGATATTTCAGGAAAGACAGGCTGCCACTTGGCCCCCTCGGAGCTCCATTTTATGACTGGCTTGGACGCTATTGATCTCAAAAGAACGCTAGGACGGCCAAAAACGCTGCAGAGATCGCTGGGTGAGTCGTCAGATCATAATTAATGTGAGGAGAGGGGTCCAGGTTAAAAAAAAACAAAATTCTCCTTTAAGTACATGTGGCCTCATTCCTCAAACTCTGCACTACAGAATTCAGGGATATTAATATTCCTACAGTCTTTGTCTAAGTCTAACCTATGGATTTGTGTCTGTAACAAGCATGCATATTGACCCTGAGCTAATACTGATACAGTGAGAGGCGCTGCTAGAGCACAATACGCAGAGATCAAATTTCTCACCTTGAGCAAAAATATACTTCCGTCTGTTCTTGTTTGTATTGGCTTCGTCTAAGCACCTGTTCATGTGTTTCATCTGATCAATCAGCAGCTCACCAGTGTGAGGGCAGGACAGCAGCTCACCAGTGTGAGGGCAGGACAGCAGCTCACCAGTGTGAGGGCAGGACATCCTACTAATGTACTAAACACCATCTACTAAGCCTCTTAATTGAATCCATATGTAGAACATACCATGCATATTACTGTTATGTAACTTCTTAGTAAGCTGCTGGACAACATCCAGGCTTCTGTGGTCACATGCTTTCAACTTCCACGGGGTTTTATAGGGTCTGTTGGACAACCCTGACTCAGAGGCCTACGCCTAGATAGCCCTAAGCTGTGAAGAACACAGATTTTCTCATAAACACCCTAGTATTCTCTTAAATATTATACAATGGGGTTTAAACAGAGTGCATGGGCCAAAAAGCCAAGTCTCTCAACACAAATCATGATCATGTAAAACGTATCTAATTCAGTTGAAAGTAAAGTAGGGATACACCGATTGCAAAATTCTGGGCCGATACAAATGTTTGGCAGATAGACGATATACAGTAAGTACCTATTTTTATTACCCCTTTTGTGACAGGGAAAGCAAGAAATCTTCATTTTAATAACTTAACTGTTTTAAATTATTTTACCTACCTACTCAATGAGAATAATTTTTCAGTACTTATTAGGTGCACGAGTACGGTAGCCAGGCAGAAATTATGTAACCCAAAATATCGGACACTGCAATTGGTGAATGCCACCTTTTTGCCAATAGGCCGATTGTTAGTCAACAAAGGCAATATTGGCCAATATGATATACAGCCGAGATATGGTTGCATCCCTAGAGTAAACAGCTAAAGCGTATGAACATTGTAGCTTGTGTAAGGTTGGTTACTGGTGAAAGGAGTTCTGTCCGTACCAATAGAATAGCGCAGGGATGACACATTTTTGTAGGCGGAAGTGCATGTTCTTCCCATGTTCGTGTGGGTTTCCTCCCACCATCAAAGACATGTATGTTAGGGTTAATACTCCTGTCAGTGCCCCTGACCAAGGCACTGGCAAAAGAACTGGAGTTGGTCCCCAGGCGCTGCACTGCGGCTGACCACTGCTCCTAGTTCTAGGAAGGTTCCTAGTAGAGGATGCGTCAAATGCAGAGGATGAATTTCCCCAAGGGGATAAATAAAGGATCACTTAACTTAACACTTAAGTCTTGGACTTCCTGGATCTTACGGGGAAAACTCAATGGGGTTTTAGAATGGGGACTTCACTTAAATGCCTAAAATAAGGTCTGTGCTTAACAAAAGTTTATTTGAGTGGTAATTTGGGCTCAGCAAGATAATCTTCATGAACGTGAATCACTTTGATCACTTTTACATTACATTACATTACATTTACATTACATGTAAATGTAAATGTAAACTTTGATCACTTTTGAAGCATTTTCTAAAAATCACGTTAAAAAACAAATGCATTTACCTTTCAAAAGTCATAAAAGTGATTCAGGTTTGTGAAAATGATCCTGCTAAATGCAAATTAACACTCCCATAAACTTCTGTTAACCACAGACCTTATTTTATGCATTTAAGTGAAATCCCCATTGACTTTTCCCCGCAACATCCAGGAAGTCCGGTGCTACATGGTTGAGATATGTGCATCATCATTCAACAGATTTCAGTATAGGGTAAAGAACACATGCATATTCAAATAGGTCTGAATGTTTCAGGTCAAGCAACTACACATTACATTATTTCTGTAATGTACAACATGCAAAACCATGTGCTAATATTGTTTTCTACATTTAAATAAAACAAAGACGCAAATGAGTATGATTTTGATTTCTTTTTTATTATTTGAAATTGTATCTCCCCCTCCATAGAAAAATAAGGAGCCGATTTTCAGTAGGCACTGGTCCCCCGAGTTAGGAGACCCTCGTACGGCCATCACAAGCGGAATAAGCTTTCCGTTTTGGGGAGAAACAAAACAAAACAAAACTGATGCCTGCAGTGAAAAACCCTACATTACATGTATTACTGTAATCATGTTATATTCCCCCAACTTAAAAAATAGGCTCCATACTGTGCACAGTACCATAGTCGTATTTACAAAAGAAAAAACGTACGAAAAAAAGTGAAATCAAAGCAGATCATTGGATTCCTGCTGCCGCTCTGAAGCGAGAGTGCAACCGATCTTCTCGTTTAATGGCCATCATCTCCTTAAACCCTGGCGTTTTTTTTTCTCTTTTTGGGTCAACAACACCCTACTGTTTTCTTTCTTTTTTTCCATCTTTTTGGTTCCTCAAAAAGGTTTTTAAAAAAAGGAAGTGAAAAAAAAAAAGCTTAATATGCAACGCATAACGGTCACTTGAACCACAGAGGCGCTGTAAATAAAACATCTCTCCACAGGAGGTAAAACTGAAGCTCAGATGTCCATCTCGAACTGGTTGTCATCTGTTAGAGAAAGAGAGACAGAAAGAAGAGAAGGGCGAGATCATTAACGGTCAGTTGGCACCCGTGCGTTAGCACCCCCAAACTCAACCACACCCTAATAACGGACAGCGGGGAAGGGGGGGGTGCAAGCTGCAGACCTTATCAATACATTCAAGTACAATCCAGTCCAAATAAACGAACACAGATCCCTAATCCAAATCCCATGATTTGATCCCTCTGTTTACCAACCCAGAGAAAGAAGGTCACCCCTAATCCACGTGATCTTTTAGCTTGACGTGGAGAACGGAGCAGGATAGATGGATGTTTGGCTGGTTTATTCCAAAACAAACGGCAGCCTCGACTTGACATGACCGTGGCTAGATAAGCTGCTGTCTATCTTTGGCCACACGTCACTGACAACTCCTCTGCATGGCCATGGCCAAAAAACAGCCTTTTATCTATGACGCATGATATCCCTGTACTCTACACTGCAGATCAGATATAGTGAAAAAAGCCAGTAAAAAAGGCAGTGATGCATATTTCCCCAAACGTGGGATATCTTTCCTAACACCTCAGCAAGAACAGAACAGGACAGGCTACTATCAGCCTGACAGATACACAAAGATAGCCTATCATATATACAGTACGTAGTATGTACAGATTGCCTGTTGAGTGAGAAGTGGCTTGTGCTGGTTTTGAAGGTGCTAAAAACCTGGTTATGCCCAGGAAGGCAACAGTCACTGAAGGTGCTAAAAGCCTGGTTATGACCAGGAAGGCAACAGTCACTGAAGGTGCTAAAAGCCTGGTTATGTCCAGGAAGGCAACAGTCGCTGTAGGTGCTAAAAGCCTGGTTATGTCCAGGAAGGCAACAGTCACTGTAGGTGCTAAAAGCCTGGTTATGCCCAGGAAGGCAACAGTCGCTGTAGGTGCTAAAAGCCTGGTTATGCCCAGGAAGGCAACAGTCGCTGTAGGTGCTAAAAGCCTGGTTATGCCCAGGAAGGCAACAGTCGCTGTAGGTGCTAAAAGCCTGGTTATGCCCAGGAAGGCAACAGTCGCTGTAGGTGCTAAAAGCCTGGTTATGACCAGGAAGGCAACAGTCGCTGTAGGTGCTAAAAGCCTGGTTATGACCAGGAAGGCAACAGTCGCTGTAGGTGCTAAAAGCCTGGTTATGTCCAGGAAGGCAACAGTCGCTGTAGGTGCTAAAAGCCTGGTTATGACCAGGAAGGCAACAGTCGCTGTAGGTGCTAAAAGCCTGGTTATGCCCAGGAAGGCAACAGTCGCTGTAGTAGGTGCTAAAAGCCTGGTTATGCCCAGGAAGGCAACAGTCGCTGTAGGTGCTAAAAGCCTGCTTATGCCCAGGAAGGCAACAGTCGCTGTAGGTGCTAAAAGCCTGGTTATGACCAGGAAGGCAACAGTCGCTGTAGTAGGTGCTAAAAGCCTGGTTATGCCCAGGAAGGCAACAGTCGCTGTAGTAGGTGCTAAAAGCCTGCTTATGCCCAGGAAGGCAACAGTCGCTGTAGGTGCTAAAAGCCTGCTTATGCCCAGGAAGGCAACAGTCGCTGTAGGTGCTAAAAGCCTGGTTATGACCAGGAAGGCAACAGTCGCTGTAGTAGGTGCTAAAAGCCTGGTTATGCCCAGGAAGGCAACAGTCGCTGTAGTAGGTGCTAAAAGCCTGCTTATGCCCAGGAAGGCAACAGTCGCTGTAGGTGCTAAAAGCCTGGTTATGCCCAGGAAGGCAACAGTCGCTGTAGGTGCTAAAAGCCTGCTTATGCCCAGGAAGGCAACAGTCGCTGTAGGTGCTAAAAGCCTGGTTATGACCAGGAAGGCAACAGTTGCTGTAGTAGGTGCTAAAAGCCTGGTTATGCCCAGGAAGGCAACAGTCGCTGTAGTAGGTGCTAAAAGCCTGCTTATGCCCAGGAAGGCAACAGTCACTGTAGGTGCTAAAAGCCTGGTTATGCCCAGGAAGGCAACAGTCGCTGTAGTAGGTGCTAAAAGCCTGCTTATGCCCAGGAAGGCAACAGTCGCTGTAGGTGCTAAAAGCCTGGTTATACCCAGGAAGGCAACAGTCGCTGAAGGTGCTAAAAGCCTGGTTATGCCCAGGAAGGCAACAGTCACTGTAGGTGCTAAAAGCCTGCTTATGCCCAGGAAGGCAACTGGCACCGACAGACTGAAATAACACAGGGTGATAATGACTGAACTCATGTGGCTTTACCCCCCAGGACTCAGTCCTCAGCTGTAGTTCAAATGTAGGTTATTATGGCGCAGCAGGGCCACATGATGGACCCATCCACTGTATTGGCACATGGCAAGTAACACTCATGCTGACCGTGTTGTAAGCATGAGTTAAAGGCTGCCACTGCGCAGAATGTGACTGGAGAGAAATGCCTTCTGTGCACAGCAGTTCATCTAGGCCTCCTTTATTAGATAGGAAATAAAATGGTGTACTGTGGGGATTTGATCAAACATGGAGCTTGTGAGAGATAACATGTATGGACACGCTCACTCAACCCACTAATTCCTGTTTTACTTACTTTAACCCCCCCCCCTGTATACGTTTGCACGTGTACCTGTGTGCACGCGTGTTTACCCGCCAGGTCACTCCACCTCTTATGTATACAGTATATATAGCTAATCTTATGTGGTTGTTTACCTGCGAGGTCCTTCTCCTCTTCCTCAACCTCCTCTTTGAGGTCCTGCAGCTTCCCCATGGGGTGCGTAGCGGGTACTGTTACCCCGGGGATCTGGGGCAGACAGCACGGGGGAGTCCGGGCAATGGGCGAGTTTCGACACTCCAACAGGAACTTCCTGTCATAGATGATGCGTGTGCCTGCGTTTTAAGAGAAAGGGGGGTGGGGGGGGGGGGCTTGTTTTAGTGATAGCCTAGTAGTTAGTAGCACATATCGTGAATGTAAGCCAGGAGAGGAGTGGTATGTGTCCACTCAGCCTCATGGTCATTGGTCAACAAGCCCGCTGGAAACATACCAAACAAACACACCCCGTTCTCTATGCAGAGAACCGAGGGGAGGGATGAAGGCTGCCTCTGCAATGGGTTCTTGGAAATCAGAGCACATGTACACCTTCTGTCTTTGGACCACGTGGCCTTGAGATTAAACCCATATGTGGCCTCCTCTGGCTGGGTTAAGGCTTTAGTGTGCCAGCTGAAGCTACGTGCCCCTGGCTGCGTATCCATGAACAGCTTTCCATGAACAGTTTGACACTCAACCTAATAATGCTCCAATAGACCTGGCTAACGTTGCAGAGTTGACGCCATGTTTGTTGAACGCCCTACGCTGAGAACAGCGGGAGGAGCGCCATGTTTGTGAGAAAAGAACAATACAAGAGAACAACGCGTGACGTCAGGTTGGTCAGCTTTAGAGGTGACATCTTTTTACCTCCTATGCCAATTAGTGCATACAAAACTAGGCTAGGCATGCACGGATTGTGAAATTCTAGGCTGATAACGATAGGATGTTTAAAAGAGCAATATGGCCGATAGCCGATGCAGACACCAATGTTTTTGTTTGTTTACTTTGTTTTTGTTGTTATTTAGTCCCTCTTTTGTGACAGTGAAACAAATAAATCTTCATTATAAAACACTAATAACTTTGAGTGTTTTAAAGTCTGTCAGCCCTTTCATTTCATTTCATTTATTAGTTTAGTTGTACAGGGACAGTGCACATCAATCAACATTGCTGCAAATGTGCCAGTTTTAGCTGGATAGCTCATTTTCAACTGCAGTCCCCTGGGCAAGGTGTTGATTGCCGGATCATCACACTATCTTTGAACGAGCACAAATTCAATCATACACATTTATGAAGCCACCTTTAATATAACCTTCTTTCACGTGACAAAGATTATTTTTGTGAAAAATAACTTTCACAATAACATCCTTTTAGCCTGCTACACAACCACTGACATCTTATTTGCCGATAGCGGTTGACAAGGCAAATATCGATACCGATGTACGACCGATATCGGTGCATCCCTATGGCCTATACACAAAGCCACTCTTAATTTCAAAATTCTACTTTGCATGTCTACAATATTTACTACAATACCAGCTCCAACCAACTTTCAAACTGATTAAGCCAATGGCCCATTAATCTAAAGTCCCTTGAATGGCATGTTGTGATAAGTTAAAGTTTACCCAGGACTCAGCTGAGTCGGGGGAGTGGCATGCTAATCATGTTATTGTGTACTGGAGTTTGATCCGTTCTGTACTGTATCTCTTCACCCACTTCGTGAGGAATAACATATTGCGTAACTGGCTGGTGAGCGGCCCATCCTGGACAAAAGGGGAGCGGAACAGAGGGGGGAGAGAGAAGGGAATGAGACGGTGGGGGCTGGGACGCAAGCCCTGCACAAGGGTGCTATAACTATGCAGGACCGTCACAGACAAAGGGGTCCTGCATTCAGTCGCTTGCCTGCACTTCTCACTACGACATCTTGCATATACCCCCGTGCACAAAATGTTTCCTTTACTCCTCCTCCTAACTAGCACATAATGTTCTCTACTGTTCCTGAAACCCAAGGCAGAGGGCTGCACGGATAGGACAGCCTCCACCTCCTCCACCGCTACCGAGGCCAATCACGTCTCTGCTCTGACAGCTGGAGCCGTACACCCACCCCGAATAGGAGGTCACGGGTTTTAGACAGCTCTTGTTGTCATTTGACAAACACGACTGCATGTGTCCACAGAGCTCACTTTATCACGGTGGGTTATAACTTCATGACTTCAGTTGTTTCATAATATGATGTGAGCCATTGTGCGCACTTTGCCAAGTCAACAGACTTGCAAATGCACACACAACTTGGCAGCAAACTTGTTCTCAATACGAAGCCAAACGCCACTGAGCAGGATTGTGATTACCAACAATGCATCTTACATTACACACATTATCACATTACAAGATTAAATTCAATGGCCTTTCAAGTAGTTTTTCAGACACTAATTTTTTCATGTGGTCTTTTATATTGATATTGCAGAAATTAAGATTTTTAATTGTGGTTCTCTCTCAAAACGTACAAGTGATTGATACCGTTAGTAGTAGTATGGACACTATCTGAATAATATTAACCACTTTAATATGCATGCGTGTGTATTCCAAAGAGCGAGTGCTGCAACCTCTCGCGAGAATGTGGGTATTGTATTTTTGTACGCATGTATATGCACAGATTTCAAAAATGCAAAAGTTTACTAAATCGCATGCACACGATTTCCTTTTGGTTATACAACTTCTACGATTAATAGAAATTAAATAACTAACAAAGTTGACAAAATTTCGGCCTACATCTTTATCTCGCGACAGAATGAAGCCGCTGAACACTCAAAACTTGCCGTTTAAACGTCCTTACCTCCGGGCGTAGTGGAGAAAAGCGTCCCCCCGGGCGTCTGGCTGTAGAGGTCGGGCAACTGGGACCAGTCCTTCAGGGTGAGCACCCTGGTGGGGATGGGACAGCTTTTGACCTGTTTTGTGTCGGTCGACATACTATAGCCTTTTGGTTGCGAGCTAACGTTAACTTGTTGTAGGCAGAGTTGGAGAACTAGCGTTATTAAGGTTATATCTTTAGCTAACTGAGACGGCTGATGTAACAAGCTAAATGAGCCGTTCTCTAATCAAATACGCCAACTTTTTGTCTTGCAACTACTACTTCTTAAAAGTTATCCCAACTTCAAATTGCGAATGTACGAATGCGTATAGAGAAAGTATTGGGAAGTAAGAAAGTTTGGAGCTCTGTGGGTTCGTCCGACAGCCAGCGAGCAAACGCTACCATGTGCTGTGTTTCTGCCACAGCTGCAGCATGACTCGTGATGTTTTTGTGCAACAGCTATGAGACACGTGGTGGCAATACTGATTTGGTGCGAATGTTTTGTTCTACAGGCTGGTCCGTGAGGGTGGAGTTGGAGCTAACGGTGAAGGGACGAAATAAACACAAGATAGACGACCACTGCCATTTAGGCTATCGTTTGATGTAATGTTTCAATCCGAATCAGAATTGCATTGTATAATGCATAAAAAGATGGCGTGGTTGGTGAGGACTATCTCTAAAGGCAGGCCTTTCTAAACGGAGTAAAAAAAAATGTTGAAAAATGCACAAACACAGCTTCTGTCTACCGGGCTTCTCTGGTTTACAAAACACGCGCGCCTCATCTCCCTGCTAGAGCCAGCTCGCTTGACAGTGCTGCCACCTACAGGCACAGGCGCGTGTCCCTCGGATCAGTGGAGTGGGACCAATGCATTTTGTTTGGCATGTTGTCGTTTGGGGAGCGTACCTATGTTCCCCGGGTCCTATATTCCCCGGGTCCTATGTTCCCCGGTTTTGTGGGACCGAACCTAACCTCCCCCAGACCCTAACCCAAAACCTAACCTCTCCCAGGGAACATAGCGGGGTTCTATGTTCCCCGGTCCCACAAAAACGGGGAACATAGGACCCGGGGAACATAGGGATGACCCCGTCTCGGCCACCTCAACGCTGCTCAACTCCTCAGCTGACTTTCAAAAGAAACAACAAGTTTCCATGCATCTTAGTATGCTTGTAGGTCAGCTGAGCATAAACAGATCTAGGTCTTCGTGTGGATTAATGAATAATAGTAGCATTAGTAGCGTTCAGAGTAGAGAGTGTGCAGACAACATATAGGACACAACATACATTCATATACTGTACATACAGTACATACATACATACATACATACATACATACATACATACATACATACATACATACATACATAGCCTGCATTGGCTGCAAATATACAATGCATTTTTGTATGGAAGTTTGGAAGTCTGTGTGGTTGTTAGCTGCAAGCAGGTGTATGGATATAAAGCAGGGTTTGACACTATGCTATATCATCTTGCAGGAAAGAGAAAAAAGACCACAGCCAGACCATGTCAATCCAACTCTTTGTGAAGTGAAGCACTTCTATGCACAGATCAACAGGCAGTGTGCAGCGCTGCTTCAGACACAAAGGACTGAAACACAAGAAGCTGTGTGGCTGGCAGACATACTGGAAGCACAGAAGGCACAGCGAGAGAGAGAGAGAGAGCGACCTTCAACCAAATGTTCAGGTCCAGCATGGAGATGCTTGCCAAAGCTGTTGGCGGACGTGCACTGCCCATTTTGTATAATACTGTAGTTTAAACTTGCTTTCTGCACCTTCAAATACATGTATATAATTTTAGTTCAATGTTTTATTTGTTATGAACATTACATTTTACACTACACTTTTACTTGGGTAATAAAAACCCTTGAATATTTTATTGTTGACTTTTTACTGAAGTTGAGTAACGGATGCATTCTATTTGGCAATCACTGTAAAGTGAAAATCATAGAGATTCTCATGTAGGCATTCAATTGTTGAAACTGGCCTTAGTTCGCTTCCTCGAGTCATGAAGACACACACACACACACACACACACACACACACACACACACACACACACACACACACACACATATATATATATATATGTCTATATGTTTATATATTTAGCCTATATCATCATCATCACTTTATTGTCAGACACAAGGTCCAATAAAAAACACACAATACATATAAAACAGGTAAACAACACAATAAGAGCAACTCAACAATACTACAATAAGGCACTGTACCAATGTTTCCAGATGGAAGACAGGTATCTAGTGTCACTGAGATTAGGTGGAGACAGCAACATAATGAGCATATTCTGAGACATATTCAGACGACAGATAAACTTATACATCAGGTTTCTCAGCAGGGCATGAAAGGTGCTAACTCCTGCTCCACAAAACATTTAACTGGCGCTGCAACACCTTGGCTTCCTAAGAAGGATCCTCAGGCAGTCATTATAAGCAACCTGGAGCTTTTGGATGCTAGCCTGCTTAAACTTGACCCACAGGGGGGCAGTATAAAGAGGAGTACAGTAGGCTCTAAACAGGTTTACCTTTACATCATCTGAGCAAAAATAAAACTTCTTCCTCAGCATGTTAGCTTGAGCATACAGTACACGCCTCTGTCTGTACATGTCATCATCATCATCACTCATTTGATCAGTTATAATATGACCCAAATATTTAGTTCTACAGGAAACTGCCAGAACCTGCCCAGACAGATAAAAAGAAGGAAAGGAAATATCCTTTTCGCCTCTTGTTCTGCAGATCATAGTGACACTCTTTTTAGCATTGTATTTCACATCAAAACGACCTCCATAGTCAGAACAGATATTCAGCAACTGTTGGAAACCAGTACTGCTCGGAGACAGGATGACCAAGTCATCGGCATACATAAAGTGATTTACAGTGGTGTTACCAATTACATATCCCGTTCAGCAGCTGCTGAGCTGTACAGAGAGTTCATTCATATAGAGATTGAACAGGGCGGGAGAAAGAAGCCCCCCCCGATGGACGCGGGACGCCATTCCCGACACCAAAAGAAGCAGAGACTGTATTACCCCACCTTACCTGCATGGTCTGGTTAGCATACCAGAATGCCAATATTCTAATAATGCTATCATGTATACACACACACACACACACACACACACACACACACACACACACACACACACACACACACACACACACACACACACACACACACACACACACACACACACACACACACACTATATAATAGGTATCTAAGAAGATTTCCTGCATTCTCTCTTGAATTGTCAGTCCACCATCAAAACGTTGAGGAAATAAATGGAGGTGGCTACTAATGTATTCATGCCTGCTATATATATATATATATATATATATATATATATATATATATATATATATATATATATATATAATATATATTATATGTTATTATTATTATATATATATATATAATTGTATGAAGTGTAAACAATCGGAAAAACAGAGTAACCGCTTGATTTATGATAAGATTGCCATAGATCAGATATAAACACTATACTATAGACAGTAGTATATGAATACACATACATTACCTCTATGGTAATGCAGACATTTGGGGAGGAAATAGGGTTTTTATCTCACAGTCGACACAAGTGGTTGGAATGATGGTCAATTCTCTTTATTCTTGATTGCCAGCAGCAAGTGACATAATGAGTCATGACTGCGGTAATGACATACAATGTTGCATGAGGGCATTTCAGTTCCTTGTGCTGCCACACCCTGGTGAGTTGCTGCATGTGCTCGAGGGGAGGTGGGCAGTACCATTCCTGTCTGAATATTTCACCACATGTCTCACACAAACTGTGCAGAACAAAACAGGTAATAGCAGAAGTGCAGCTTGTGAACAGGCAATGCAAGCAATTGCTCGGGGCCCCAGGCCATTAGGCCCCTGATGGCTGAGAAACTCTACTCCGCAGCAGTGACCGCAACTCCCTCCCCATAAACAACCAATGGACTATTTGCAATGACTGTTGAAACCTCCCTAAAGAGGCCCCATGTCATTCCCGTCATACTCGTATGATTCATGTACATTTTCCCTTAAATCGACAGTGTAGTGAAACATACATTCAAGAGAATGTAGCCTATATGTGAAATATCATGGATGTTTGACAGAAATGATTCACACTTCCTGAAAGTGAATGACTTCACACTCATTCACTTTCACTTTCAATTCAAGAGAACATATGTGAATCATTCCTGTCAAACTTGCATGATTCACATATACATTCTCTTGTACTTGAATGTATGTTTCACTGTCAGTTCAAGAGAATGTAGATGAACTCTTGAATACTTTCTCTTGAATTCACCACAAACCTTGGTTTGTTGATCCTGATGTCACCACCGGCAGCTAAATGTATCTATGATCAGAGGTAGGGAAATCAAAAGCAGATAGGGAAATCCCCTATCTGTAATGTGAAGCGTGGGAGGTGTTCCCATCCAACCTATATTTAGGTCATGATGGATACAAGTAATGAAAAGTGATTGAAAAAGTAGGATCAGCATGACCCATAACATCCTCAGGAAAAACAAAAAAAAGAAAAAAAACTAATGTACACTGAATTTGTAAAAAAAAAAAGAAAAAAAAAAGTGATTTAGTAGTGTACAGGTGATTCCAGTCAAGAGAGGAAGATTTATTTTCCATTTAAATCAACCTGTAGTACTGTACTGTAATATTCAGTCCCATAATTTCAGTTACATTGGTTCCCTGAAATGACTTTCAGTTGGTGGGACAGTGATGATTTTTATTTTTATTTTCTTATCACATCTTTTTTTATTAGATTTTATATTGCAGAAATTCCCTCCCACCCACCCTCCCCTGAGCCATCATTACATACAAAAACAAGTGATGATAATTCTTCGTCTGAGGGTGAAAAATTATTTTTCCATTTCTTTTGAAGTACCTTCAGATCTCATCATGCACACCCAATGTTTATTCATTTTTAGAATTTTAAATTGTCTACTTTATCAGTCAATAATAACCATCAAAGATGGTCATACCACACAAATACATCACTGTGTGTGTAGACTACTGCCTGTTTTTATACATTTATAGGCTATAAATGTATAGCCATCTTCATGATTGAGATTTAAAATGACACAGCCATCAAAATGCCTTAATGGTCAGTGGCAGAATCAATTATAATGTGATTTGGGATCCTTTTTAACCACCATGTACAAATTAAGTTAAACATTTGTTTCCAGGTGACTTTTCCCTACGAATGAGAATTCCTATATTTTAGGATAGCACTAACAGCAAAGATACCCCAGGAAATTAAAAGACACCGCAGGAAATGAAAACGACGTCAGTGTGTGCGTTTTTCCAGTCAATTATTGCAATGATTACTAATATTTCGTTTTTCCTCCCTTTTCTGTGTATTACTCATTTTCTCCAGACATACAAACAAAGATGCGTCACTTCCTGTAAAATTGTCTTCCAGTGAACCTGAGGCGACGAAGAAAAAAAAATAACAAAGAGGGAAGCCTGCTTCGACTGCTCATTGGTCCAGAAATATGGAATCAGATGACGTAGAAGTTCCGGGTTTCTAGTGCGTGAGAAAAGGTAACTATCGGTCACTTTCCTCTTGGCAGCGGAGACATCGGCTGACCGGGTTTGTTGCTGCTGCTGCTGTCTGCTGAAGGTAAGGAGTGACAAGCCGGCTGGTTTAAGCAGGGTATCACCCGCTAGCCGTTTACCGTAATCTTATTACTACCGTTATCCGTTCGTAGATGTGGGTTTGGGGTAATTTGTACGGTCATAAAGAAATGGTCTTACGTCCTCAGTAATCAACTTGCCAAGGATTGCCCAAAGCCAAAGCAAAGCAAAGGATACAGGCAACGTGTGGCTGCTTTGTCATCTTTTCTCATGTCATCCCGCTCCTGCCTGGCATCTGCTTTTGCCACGTGTTTTTATCAAGGTTAGATTCGCCTCAAAGGGCATCTTACTCTCACAGAAGACGTTCTGCCATTAAATTCGTATTTTCTTGGTTTGTGTAATGCTATTTTTATTATTTTTCGTTAGCCAGGGCCAGTTTATCTTAAAATCGAACAAATCTCAGACTAGTTAAAAAAAGGGGGGCCAAACAAGTCTTAACTTGATTTAAATGGTCACTCCCTGGTGTTTAATATTAATTTTAATTGGTATATTTATCCCAAATGTCTGCCTTGTGTTGCCCATGGTGTTTCCACAGACATGATGATTCGACTAACCACCACAAGTCTCACGTTATACTGAGTCTCACACATCAAGCTAAAGCGTATTATTTCCATTACAAGCTTTTGGGCTGGGCATTTTTCATGTTTTTCAAATCAAATTATTTGAATTATCCTATACTATTCATTCAAGGCCCATAGCACGACAATCTAATCTTGAATGTGATTAGATTAAACATTGCTTTTCAGAGCTTCTTCATTGTCTCTGAAATGGTAGCTTATCTTGACAGCCTCCCCTCTGCGCTGCTGAAAATGGAGACAAGTTTGTGGACCAATATATCCAGTCTGATTTAACAGGAATGGGTATGTTTTGGAGTCAGCATCCCCTTCTTTCCTCACTTTCATCCAGAAAATGCCCATTGAAGGCAAAGACATTTATGATGTAGACTGGAGTTGTTCGCCTGGAAAGAGTTGTTCATGTTAGGTAGGGTCATTTTTTCCCTAAGCTGTTGAGTTGTTACTCAGATCTTGCACCAACCCCGTTGTAAATGACACAATACACAATGATGTAGCGGTCTAGGTAGATGCCCGTCAGAGCCTATTACAAATAGGTGATTTTTCTCATGAGTCACATCTTGAGTTCCACAGTAGGGCTGGGAGATGTGGACCAAAAGTCATCTCGATATTTTTAGACTGAAGGGTGATGCACAATATATATCTGTTTTCTACCAAGTGGGCTAAATGTTCAATTGTATACTTATTGGTGCTTTAACAAAACTAGGCATCTCGCCCGCCCTGCAGCTCGCCGAGCTGGCCCTGCAGCTTGCATACGCAGCTCGGCCGCTGTGCGGGGGCTCACTTGCTCCCTTGTTTTAGTCAGTTATCACTGCTGGAATCAGCCTGCTCTGCGGTGTCATTACCAGATTGAGCTTGACCTGGAGTGGCCTGTCCCTAACCACCGAGTGGGGTGAGCCTCAACAGTGATGTCATTGGTTGTCCATGGCTCCATCCTCTCCAGTCTAACTGAAAGGGCTTTGGTCATTGGCTAGTGGCTAGTGTAGTCAATGGGGCTGTGTCTCAACTCTCCTGATAGCATCCTTCCCAGACCTCTTTAATACTCTGGTCTTTATTATCGAAATGCTGACGCAGGTAGGTGCTTTTTCATGTTTTTACTGAACAACACAGGGAAGGTATTCATTTGCATTGTTGAGACACGCCCTTGGCAGCCTGGCATATAATGCCGTGTTGAGGATTGAGACACACAAAGGGGATGTGGTTTACAGAGAGAGGAGGTGAGTCTGTCGGTCACGGTACGGCTGAATACTGAGTAGAGTTCTTTGCTCGAATATTATCATAGTCCTGCATTCAAGAGGAATCATGGTTTAGATGACTTTGTGAAATGGATAGAACTGTGGATTTATGAGATGATCTTTGTAATTGGCTTACTTCACAATTCTATGTTTTGTCTGTGTTCGACTTTTGAGGAGATTGTGCCACTAGACCTAGTTAAAGCATTACCACTTCCCCCTCAGCACAGCATGTGACTGATGTTCTCCTCAGATAGATCAAATACTGTCTGTCAGCATCTGTGAAACGTATTGGGTGACGAGCAAGCTTTTCTCTGACGCAGCTTTCCTTTTTATGTTTTGTTCCAACTCTAGGTGTGTGACATTTGAAGGACCAGTGGACTGGGTATTTACACCCCAGCTTTTAACGGCAGATATAGCTCTTTGGAGTCTTCTATGCTGAGGGCTTTTCTCTTCTCTTCGTCGCGTGTCTCCTCACGCACTCCAAACATCCCACAAAGACCATCCCTCCAAAGCTCGTGTGACCAGTGACCACTAACCACCTCACCTCACCGGTTCCCTTCCTCACAAGCCCCTCCAGTGAACAATATGGGTGTCCGGTCAGACTCTACCCTCCACTCCCTACTCCTCCTTCCACTCCACCTCCTGGTATGGCTGTACTCCGTCCTGTCCTTCCTTCCCTGGTACTACATCACCGATGCCGGGCAGAAGACGGCCCGGTCCAAGCGGATCAAGGGCCGTTGCACATCGGGCCGTGCCGAGGGGCCCTACCGCTGCGTAGACCACTTTGACTCTCTGGCCAGGGAGGACTTCCCTGGGAAGGACACGCTGGATAAGCTGTTTGAGCACGCTGTGCAACGCTTCGGACAATTAGACTGCCTCGGCACCAGAGATGTCCTGAGCGAAGAGAACGAGAAACAACTCAGCGGTAAAGTATTCAAAAAGGTGCGTATGCCGCGCATGCTTCACTTTATGAGACGAGGATTTATGGATGATTTGTGAGAATAAAGATGTAGAAGGTAGGGGTGTCACGATATTTCGTCGCGCGATATATTGCGATATCGAAACGTCACGATATGTGTATCGCCAGAAAAAAATGATGTAAAAAAAAAAAAAAAATTTTTTTTTGCTCCTGAATAATAATAGAACAAATTTAGCAGAATCAACACGCATGAGTGAGGGGGTAGACTACTACTGGGCTGGCATGGCAAAACAGCTCAAGGGGTACATAAGATTACATAAGTCTAGGGACCATTGAGCATGAGTTATTTAAGAAATAGATTGTATACTTTATTTTTCTTTCACCATGCAACAAACATTTAGTTTGTGACAGTGTGACACATTCTATTGCAAGAGAAGCATTATCTTCCATGTTGTTTTATAGTTATTATAATAACAATTTCCAAAAACAGCATTTGTTTTGTATTTTGTGTATTTCAAATGAAAGACTATTTTTCCAGTATTTTCCCAGGGCTCCCTTGAAAAGAGGTTTCGATTTCAACGGGACTCGCATGGTTAAATAAATGATAAATACTGTAAATACATAAAAATGATTTACTTTTGTTATAAAGAATATTGTTAAAATATCGTATCGTTATCGTGAACCCAATATCGTGTATCGTATCGTGAAATTAGTGTATCGTGACACCCCTACTAGAAGCTCTAATGTAGCATCTGGCTCTTCCTCCTGCTAGCTGATCTTGGGGAAGTATCAGTGGCTGTCCTACCAGGAAGTGGACTCCATGGTCAGTCAGTTCGGCAGCGGACTCGCAGCCCTCGGGCAGCAGCCGAAAAGCACCGTCGCCATCTTCTGCGAGACCAGAGCAGAGTGGATGATCGCCGCCCAGGCCTGCTTCAAACACAACTTCCCATGTGAGGACGTTATGCAATGTGGCTAAAGTGGGAATCGTGCTAGCTTGATGTTGTTCTGTGTTCACAGCCTGACGGGTTTGTCTTGTTCTCCACAGTGGTGACGTTCTACGCCACGCTAGGAGAGGAGGCCGTTGCTTTTGGTCTGAATGAGACTGGAGTCACACATCTCATTACCAGCATGGAACTGCTCGAGACAAAACTGAAAGTAAGCGAATACGCCCTCCAGCTTAAAAGTGTTATCCTTACAGCACCTCACCACAACCATTCCAATATAGGCAGCCCTGAAAATCACGATGAGCTGATAATTTGGGCCTAAAGAACATTTCATTTCATTAAATCAAATTTGTCAGATACATGATTCTCGTCTAGTGCAATAAACTAAGCACATACAGATTGCCTCGGCCTCTTGCAAGCCTCTGCTGGTGCATGAGTAGGTGTACAATTATGCAAATAACTCTAGAGGAGTGGACTCCAGCATCTATTTAGACTTATTTGAATTGGAAATTCGTTACTGAACGAATAGTCCTCTATGTTACAGTATAGTTAAATGTTCAAGCTGGTATGGTTAAAGATGGAACAATTTATTGTCATGACATATAATTAAAAACTTCATAAGCCTCAAACACAATCTGGATACATTACACACACTTTTTAAATATGTTAAGACTTTAAAAAAAATGCAGATCCAAGGCACTCTTCCAGAATGAAAGAAAAAGCTTTAATTAAAGGCTTAGTTAATTGCTGAACAAAATTAAAAAGCCAATATGTTTCGGCCTGACATGGCCTTCATCAGGGAAATTAGGTAATGTGCTTCCATTGTCTAGTATAATATCTTATCTGAAAACGATAATATCTCAAAACTAGCTGCTAGCAGCAATATGGCAGTTTGGAACTGAGGCTCCACCTCCTGAATATGATCTTAAAATGATAGCTGCTACCAGCAATATGGAAGCTGTTAGCCGTTTAGCAACAAGGTGTTTTGAATAATTTGATAACGTCTCTATGAAGTTTTGTATTTTGCACAGTCAAGTACTGACTTGAATTTTTCACAAACAATTCGACACAAACTTGTTTGTGAAGTACCAGGTTATGAAATGAAGTGTAGCTTAGCTTTAGGGTGATTGCATTGTACAGAGAACCCGCAGTAGGCGTATTAAATAAGAGTTGACCGTAGCTAGCTGGTTCTGGGTCCATAAGCAGGCTATGAACTGAAGAAGCCATTTCTAAAGTAGGCTACCCATGAGATTAGGAACAAAAGTTTGGAAGCGAACCACCAGGGACAGAACCTGAGGAGTTTCACAAACAATGAGGGCACTCAAGCTGGTAGGGGTTCAGTATCTTGAGCCTGGCAGAGGCTTGTTTTCAATGGATGTATTCTCTCGCTGCTAGGTCATTCTGCCACCTGATATAAAGATACCCTGTACGATGTGTCTGTACACTGAGACAGCAAAACCCTCTGATGTGTAAAAGGCCAACATGCAATGTCTGTCTTGTGATAGCAGTCCTGTCCTCTTCTTCTCTGTCCAGAGCGTGCTTCCACAGATCCCAAAACTGAAGCATGTGATCTACGTCGACCAGAAGAAGGTGAGCACAGAAGGCTACCCGGCAGGACTCGCCATCCACAGCATGCAGGCTGTACAAGAACTGGGAGCGCGGCCTGAAAATGGTACGTATTGCTCCTTCTTAATATGACCACGGTTGCTTTTATCCTGCCTCTTGTGTATCTGTTCACATGATTATATTGATTCACTATATTCACTAACTTCTTCCACTGCGTTCTACTTGAATATTCTTGTTGTGCAGTATCATATATAAGCTGCAGGAAACTTGAGTGTGGTTTGCATCAGGAGGGCAGCTGGTAAACGAGCAACTGTGTTGTCTTCCAGTGGGCGGGGTGATCGTGAAGCCGCAGCCCTCGGATCTGGCTGTGGTCATGTATACCAGCGGCTCGACAGGCAGACCCAAAGGAGTCATGATCGTCCACAGTAACCTGATTGCTGGGATGACGGGCCAGTGTGAACGCATTCCTGGGCTAGGGTAAATATCAGTATTGGTGGACTGTGTATAGAATTTAGTGTGTACACGAGGGTTTCTCTTCAACCGTTTGTAGTTGTGTTGTGTCCTGCCCCACATACAAAGGCTCTGCCCTAGATAACCAGACATATCAATACTTATTGATTTATTGATTTCAAAATTTACTTACTAAATTATTACTTTTACTGTGTTCTGGCAGGCCCAACGATACCTACATAGCCTATCTGCCCCTGGCTCATGTTCTGGAAATGACAGCAGAGATCTCCTGTGTGGCATATGGCTGTCGGATCGGCTACTCCTCTCCTCAGACACTGTCGGACCAGGTAACACCCGTCCCATTAGTCTGATGTAGTTTACATCATTTATGTCAATCTATATGCTTGCATTCCTTTATTAGCCTAATCTGAGTTACAGTTTGATGATTGTCTTCAACTGTTTTTCTTCTTCTTCTCCTGTTCCCTTTAGTCCACCAAGATAAAGAAAGGAAGTAAAGGAGACAGCTCTGTGCTCAAACCCACGCTGATGGCATCCGTGCCGGTAGGAGTCCATCATTACTCAGTCCTGTCTTCTGTTCGTCATTCACTCCTCCACTTCCTCTGGCTCTCCCACATACAGTACCTCTGTTTACTCTCTTCTACCTATGCCCTGCCCTTAGTCATTGTATAGATCCATGCAATTGTTTTTTTCTTCTCTCTCTCTCCTGAAAAGGAAATCATGGATCGCATTCACAAGAACGTGATGAGCAAAGTGCAGGAAATGAGTTACATCCAGAAGACACTGTTTACATTGGGCTACAACTATAAACTGGAGCAGATCAAGAGGGGCTATGACGCACCGCTCTGCAATGCGTAAGAACTAAGAACTTGCTCTTCTCACTCCCTCTTGTGCCCTCTTTGCCAATGCAGTTGCGTTGTTCTACTTAAAGTCGAACTGAACCCGTTCGTCACGTGCATAATGAGTCCGTTTCAGACTGAAAACATAGTTTGTCTGTAGATGACAGGTTGAGAGGCGGGTCATAGTATCATGTCGATGATTTTATTTGACAATTCTGGGGACTGGATTGGGCTTTGGCCAATCCTGGCGTGTTCCGCCTCCAAATCGAGTGGGATTCAGTGTGTTGTGGCGCTCCCCTCGGGAAGAGCCTTTTGACGGGAGGAGTGGAGCTCAGCGAGCCGCAGGCAGCCAGCTGCCATCGTGTTGCCGAGCGGAGAGTGCAGCACGTCGGCCTGGAATCTCCGAAGTGCGACCCCTGACGACCAGGCTCTCGGATGCGCGCGCCATTATCGCTGCTGTAAATACGATATCCCTGGAATGCGCGTTTTAACGAGCCAGTTACATTTCTTTGCATTCTTAGAGATTATAGTTTTTGTTTTTTGTTCATGTTTCTAACAATTGGCCAAGTTAGTAGTTAGTTTATGGGATAGGAATTCTGCCAGATGACAGGCACTAGGTGCCATTTTCTACTTCATTTGGAAGAGAAAATTATCCAGAAATGAAGATTTGATTGACAGCTGCATGTCGTGATATGATTGGTTGATATGGGGTAGAGATTTGATAGTACTAGGTGACGTTGGCAAACTGTACATTACTGTTATCAATGAAATCTTGAAAAATGAACTTTTGATGTGAAAAAGTGTGAAAAACTAAAGAAATTAGATTGTTGTGATTTTGTTTGCATACATTATTAAATAGGTGCACTGCATACCCAGGTATTTGAACTAAAAGAAAAGAAAAGTCATTTTTGGGTTCAGCTCGACTTTAAACTCCACCATATTCATTGGTATTGAATAATGATGGGAGCAGGTTTTGGGGGCGTTCTCGCTCATGCATCTCCCCGGCTGTCTCTGCAGGCTGCTGTTCCAGAAGGTGCGGGGCCTGCTGGGAGGACGCGTGAGGATGATGCTGTCAGGAGGGGCGCCGCTGTCCTCGGCCACTCAGAGGTTCATGAATGTGTGCTTCTGCTGTCCTGTGGGCCAAGGCTACGGCCTGACGGAGACCTGTGGAGCAGGCACCATCACAGAAGGTGAGAGAAAGTCGAGAATGAGGGGAACGGGAGAGAGTGTAAAAGGCGGGAAATTAATAACATTGTCCGTAACTTACGAAGGTCCTTTCTGTTAATCATCTACAGTCGCGGACATCAGCACCGGTCGTGTTGGAGGTCCTCTCATTTGCTGCGAGGTCAGACTCAGGGACTGGCTTGAAGGTACGGCAGACCAAACGTGTCGTGACAAATATACTGTACTTTCGACGCAGAATAAAAAGCATTTCTTCATTCCAGGGGTGGTGAGTTGATGTTTGCTTACCCCCCTCACTTTACCCACGTCTTTTCAGGTGGCTACACCACTAAGGACGAGCCTCACCCAAGAGGGGAGATCCTGATCGGCGGTCCCAACGTAACCATGGGTTACTACAGGAGCGAGAGGAACGACCAGGACTTCTTTGTGGATGAGAACGGTCAGCGGTGGTTTTGCACCGGAGACGTAGGGGAGATCCACCCTGACGGCTGCCTACAAATAGTGGGTATGTGTCGTTGGTCATTTTGACCACACTTCAACGTGCTTTTTGACTCATGACAGTCAGCTGATGGCGCTTATGAAAGGCACGCTGTTCAACGTTAATTTCATAGCACTTCTCTGTCCTGAATGTGGCTTTACTCCTGACAGAGAACACATTTTTACTTGATTATGTTGCGCTGTAATGAATGATTTATCTCTCTCTCTCGCTCTCTCATTTAGACCGTAAGAAAGACTTGGTGAAGCTGCAAGCTGGGGAGTACGTGTCCCTGGGGAAAGTGGAGTCTGCTTTGAAGAACTGTGCCCTTATAGATAATATCTGCGCGTATGCAAACAGGTACGTCACTTTTATTTGTCTGAGGAAAGCCGACTGAGTACACACGCTCAGTATTTTCTTAGCTTATGGCAAGACATCACTCAAGGCAACCATGACTGTAGTTGGAAAGGTGTTTTCTCATTGACTTCATCAGCTCACAAGTCCCAAGTCCTTCTCAAACCTTTAGGCTCTTGCCACTCCTGTGCATCAGATGATGTCAATCTGACTTGCTGAAACTTGTCCACATCCTTCAACTATGGACTTTACATTTTACTTTTAACCATACTTTGGAATATAATCGACACTGTTTCATGTCTGCAGTGAGCAGAACTACGTGATCAGCTTTGTGGTGCCCAACCAAAAGAAGATGATGGAGCTGGCCAAGCAGAGAGGCGTAGCAGGAGCATGGGAGGAGATCTGTACTCACCCTGACATGGAAAGAGAGGTTTTGAAGGAGATCAAGCAGTTCGCCGCTACCAGTAAGAGTTGACCCCTGTCTTCTCATGACATTGTGATATGGCTGTATTGATGATCTTGACCTCTGTGATGTAGAGGTCTCCGTTTATAATATACTAATATGTACTCGGGAGATGGGCAAAGTAATTCATTGTAATGTGACACATCCTTCTTTCCCTTCCATCTCATTCATCTAGTTAAACTCCAACGGTTTGAGATCCCCATGAAGGTGCACCTGAGCCCAGAGCCGTGGACCCCCGAGACGGGCCTGGTCACAGATGCTTTCAAGCTGAAGAGGAAGGAGCTGAGGAACCACTATCGCCACCACATAGAGAGAATGTACGGTGGCAAATAACTCCCAACAATGTCGCCCTAAAGCTCTCCATGACCACTCCACCCCATTTGGATCTGTAAATAAAGTTTCACGTACCTGTTTGGATTTCTAAGAGGTTTGTGTACCCCGAGCAGTGTACAAATGAGAATGACTTGAACACAAAAGCTGAAGCTGTAGATAGTCGTTGCCTAAACTGTGCTGCTGTTCATTCTTGTCCTTAGAAATATATGAGTTTGATTGTCAAGAGATCCACTTCTTATTCTGTGAAAAGGGTCTGAGACCATAACAGCGCTCAACTGCCATCCACTTAAATCTTTGTACCAGTTTTTTCTCACCGATATATTTCAAGTATCAGTGTATTCTACATGTTACTGCATTGTTGTTACTGGGTTACATTGAAATATTAATTATAATCACTATGGCTTGAATAGGAGGCTTCTGTTGCTCTTTGGAGTAGTGATGGTATTGTGCCTTCAGTCTGCAGTACTTGTGCAGAGGTAGGTGGCACCGGGGTCAAGGCAAATGGTGTGTTTGTTAACACGACTGGCTCAACTGCCATGTAATGTTTACCCGGTGCTTTAGGGAAAATAACCCCACCCAGGGAGATGCCGCCATGCTGTGGGTTAGAGCTTGGAATTGACTAAACAAGTGCTGCCCCATAGTCAGATCTGCTTATGTCTCTCTCTGCTATCCAGTTATGTTCTCCTCCTGGCCAACCATGATGTTGCTTTATTTTGTACTTTTATTTTTGTTTTGTGTCTTAATCCATTGAGACTGTCAGATTAAATGTGTAAACCTTCACATGACTCAGGAAGATTAGAATAGCAAATGCTTTAATATGAGTAAATTTGTCAGGAAGTGGACTATTTATATAGAAAGCACTTCGGTTAAATCCTTGTCTGCACCTTATTTATTAAATAGCAAGCATGCCAAGCTAAGCTATTAGATTTTTTTTTTTTGTTAGCCATTAGTGGATCATAACTGGCATACTGTAAAATTATGTATAGTTTACCTCAAAACAGGTTAATGTACAATTTGGTCTCAAAAGGTTCTAAGGCAAGATCTGTACATTTCAATATTAGAATGTTATGTATTTTCCAAGTGTTGTCTTGTTAATGAATATGCTTCATTAAAACTAAGAACATGTACTTTGACAGTGACACTTTCCATTGAGTTGTTGATACTGATTGGTAATACTGTTCTATTTATTCTATCATTAGGATCACATGTTTTGTGCAACATTTGTCGTGAATAAATGTATTTTGTATTCAGTGCCGTCTGACATTTTCATTTTATTACAAAACAATGTAGAAACAAACTTAATTTACATAGTCAACATTAGTAATTGATACTGGAGGGGGGCGGGGGGAACAAAAGTCAGGAGAGCCTCAGTTATTCCAGTCCTGGAAACGGAAACAGTCACTGGCAATCTTCCAAACGGGCTGCTCACTGTTGGGTGACGGCTGAGCCGTTAATAGAAAGTTCTGGTTGAAGAAACGCTGCTTGTTCCCCTCAAACTTGACTATTCCACCTGTCACCACAAGCAGTGTAGTCTGGCCTTGGGTTGCTTGTTCTGTGAATGAGGAGAGAGAGATCGATGCTGGATTAGTATGGTTATGCTAGACCAGGGGTCACCAACCTTTTTTGAGGTCGAGGGCTACCTGAAGGGTAGAGAGTCATGTGGGGGGCTACCTGTTGAAATTTGCTCGATTTACCTTTAAATAATGAGTATTATGCATTTAATCGAGACATACACTCTTTTCTTTCACTGTTGTGAAGAAGAACTCTTCCTCCCACTCCTCTTGAAATTGGTAATGTTTTTTCTTTCGCTTTTCTGCCATTGTTCTTGCTTTCCATCATTTAGCTTAGCCGACTGATATAATCATTGGCAGCTGGCAGTCGCACTGTCGCAGAGTGAATGACGTAGTGACGTAACGTAAAACTAAACTTTGACCCAAGCCCAGGTGGATCAAAATAGTTAATCAATAATTAATTATACACAGACAATAAATTACACAGACAAACGTTTTTAAAACGTATGCATTGTTAAACCAATTATTTTCTACATTTGTGTGTTATTGTGGGAAGGGAGGAGAAAAACAAATAAAAAATAATCTTTCTGATTATATTTTTTTGTTTTGTTTTTCCTTTCTTTCCCCTGTGTCTGAGCCTGTTTGTCTGTTTTGTCTTGTTTGTGTACGGTAATTTTTTTTACATTTTTCTGAACGTGGCCTGCGGGCGCCACAGCGCCACCCCGCGGGCGACCAGGTGCCCGCGGGCACCGTGTTGACTACCACTGTGCTAGACATTTCTATTTCAGTTGTAAACACGATCTGGTGGGTCTCTTTTAACCGTGTTTTGGGAAAATTAAGCATGCGTGCCCTTTTACAGCAACGCCCCCTCTTCACAACCAGGTTACACATTTGCCCAGAGGAGCCGCCCAAGTTTGTGGTTAAGTGCCTTGCTCAAGGGCACCTTAACAGCAGGGCTGTGTTTTGTTCAATCTGCAACGTGATGTGCTGCGGCTTCGGAGTCGAACATCATGTTTCCACAAAATGGTGTGCAACAGGCTGTGAGGTATGTTGTCTCTCGTTTGGTAGGTGTGTCAGAGGTGTACTCAGCAGCCAGGTGTATATGAACCCCTCCCGTTTAAAGAGGCAGTGTGCCAGTGTCCCAATCACCATCAACGGCACAATGGTGGAAAGGGTGGACAGCTTCAAGTACCTGGGAGTCAATACCCACCAGGACCTGACATGGGCCAACCACACCGCCACTGTTGTCAAAAAGGCCCAACAGCGACTACACGGACTCAGGCGCCTGAAGAAATTCGGGCTAAGGCCAAAAATCCTCAGGGACTACAGAGGCACCATTGAAAGTCTGCTGACTGGCTGCTTCACCACCTGGTACGGGGACTGCACCACCATGGACCGCAGGGCGCTAAGAAGGGTGAGGCGCGCGGCCCAGCACGTAACAGGATGTGAGCTGCCAGAACTGCAAGATCTGTACAACCAGCGGTGCCTCAGGAGGTCCCTGAAGATCATCAAAGACACAAACCATCCCCACAACAGTCTGTTCTCCCTGCTACCCTCAGGGAGGAGATACAGGGTCCCAAGAGCACGCACAAATCGCTTGAGGGACAGTTTCTTCTCACAGGCCACGAGACTCCTTAACATATACAAATAGTGTAGTAGCTGTACTGTACCGCATTGCAGCTGCTAGCCTGCTACCATCACGTATGACTAATGTTCAATAGTATGTTTAATTAGGTATATGCTATTTGCACCTAACAGAATGTTATGTTTAATTATGTTTAAAGTATGTTCATGCCATTTGCACATATGGGCAGTGAATACGCCACTGTCTGTGGCGTGTCTTACTGCTTTATTGCTTGTTGCCTCTTGTTTTTATTTATTTATCTTTTCTTTTTTGCACTATGTTGTAACGGAGCCTACAGCACAAGAATTTCACACGTGATACTTGTACTACGGAGTGACAATAAAAAATCTTGAATCTTGAACCACAGTGTATCCAAAAGATACTAGGTGCAATGCTTGCAGCACACCGCCGTTTCCGTTTAAATAAATGGTTTGCTATGTGTTGTCGGGGCTGAACTCAACACAGTTGTGGAAGCGGGGATGGGAGATAGGGGGTTAATCCTTTACTTTCCACACCCACATTTTCCTAACAAGTTGGGAACCTTCCAGGAACAAGCCCACTTATCTAAACTCCATGCCATCATTGCCCGTCTCAAAATGCATCAAAATTAAAAATACATCTTACATTTCAGGTGTTGAAACTGATGGTTAAATGAAATCCAGAGGGACATACAACAAGCATCAGGGTTGCTGTCAAATTCAAGACACTGGTACTGGCCTACAGGGCAGTACACCAGTCAGCTCCCCTGTACCTGCAATCTATGGTCAGGTTCCAAACCTCTCAGCGCTCCCTTCGCTCCTCCACCAGTGCAGGTCGCCTCGCCCCTCCTTCGCTACGGGGGCTCAAAAGTCGCTCATCCCGATCTCGACTCTTCTCGTCCCTGGCACCTCAATGGTGGAACGAGCTTCCACCTTCGGTCAGGACAGCTGAATCACTGCCGATCTTTCGGAAAAGACTAAAGACACACCTTTTCAGGCTCCATCTGGGCCCTTCTTGATCTAACTTCTTTCTCTCTCTTTCTAAAAAAAAACAAAAAAACAACAACTTCTAACCTAAACTAAACTTGTACCACTGTTCCTTCAGAAGTTGTAGTTGTCATAATAGACTGTGCTCCATAGTTGATTGCTCTATTGCTGACAAAAATGTGTTATTGTAAGTCGCTTTGGATAAAAGCGTCTGCCAAATGACGTAATGTAATGTAATGAAATGAACTCATCAATTCCAGTTCAACTGGATAATTGTGGTGGGTGGGGAACAGATTTGAAACGGACTCAGATTTTTTCAGGGAGTTATGAACACGTTATACGGAACAATATCATAAAATGATAAAGGAACCTTTGAGGTGGTATTTTGATGCATAACATGTAATAATACATACATTATAATTGAATGTATTTGATGTGTATTTTGATTCATATAGTTGGATTTGTAGGCTAATGTTTAGCAAGTCAGGACAACCTCTCTTAGAAGTGGAATTTCATGGAATTCATGAATGACCACTTTTCTAAACACACAGCACCAAGTGAACAAATATTCATGAATCTCAAGTCAACTCAAATCCATAATACTTTCACTCTAATCCCCACTTTCCTCAGATTCACAGGGATCCAATCTCATGCTGGGGCAGACACAAAACACACTACCGGTATATCCTATTTTGGGATGAAAAAGGTGAGGTGACTGTCACAGAAAGGTGACTACATTGCATCCCTGGATTCATCTGAGAACCAGAAGGACATCTTTAAAATCAGATGATGCTTGAGTTTAGGTCTCACCGTGGACTGGCTGACAGTCCAGTGTTTGAACCTGGAACTCGCTCGATGGAAGGGAATCGAAAAAATCTCCAAGAGCATCCAGTCCCGACATGGGATTTCCATTCCACACCAGGGTCGCCTTGTCCAGGTAGAGTCGGGTTAGGGTCTGAGACAAAAATGAAGCAAGATAACTTAGATACTGTACACAAACACAGAATTAAAAATTACTCATGGGAACTAACAGAATACGTTCAGATCACATTTTATGGTTCAAAGAAACAAAACAAGACAGTCACTTACCCTCCTTTTCTTATCCACGCAGTCATAATAAATGTTGACAAATTCTTCTGCATACCTGCATGACTGGTCGACATGGGTCCTGAAATCCTAGTGTGAAAATCAATTATCAATGATCACGTGTTACAGGGAGCATTATCATAAAAGCAAAGCTAACACAATTGAACACGTTATCGGTTATTATCATAGACTGTCTATTAAAGCTATTGTGTAAAATACTGCGAAAACATGCTAAAGTCAGCCCTCGCAGGCTAAGCTAAACGTTAGCTTAGCTTAACGTTAGCTACTTCACATGAGCATCGAAGTAAAAAGTCAGAAACTTACCACTGTAAGGTTAGCCGCCATGAGTATTTAGATCAAAGCTGTATCGTTATTGATCACAGAAGTAACGTTACGCCAGGATAGCTGAGTGTTTTACTTAACGTTAGCTGTTATGTTTCTTCTTTTTGTATTTAGCAGCAGCTAACTCGCTAGCGTGTGTCTGTGTCATGGATGTATGTATTACTTCCTCGGGGCACCAATTATTCCTATCAAAATAAAACGAGTTTTCTTGTTCGTCCCTGTTCCTACCAGGTTCCTACTGTGAACCCAGTGAGTGAACCGTACCGATGAGCTTTTAATTTGAAGGCGAAAGAAAGCGACGCATTATAATACGGAAGTACAATTCATATTTCCTGAGTCATTGCTCGACTCGAATTTAAAACTTGACAACACAAGACAGCAGTGTGTGTATAACTGCTAAAGAAGACCAGCATTGCCATTACTCATTTGACCTAACGACTATCGTCTAACAATGGAGGGTACTGTGTCAAATGTGGAGGTCTGCAATTTTGCCTATACAGGGCAGTTTGACAAAGTAAAGCAGTGCATTTTATCAGATAAGACGCTCGCCTGCAAAACGGACCAGGTATGAATGGATGCCATGCGCCACCACCGACTTTGAATTTCTGGTCTATCACTTTACCGTTATTCTTATTCACCTGCCTCTCAAAAACTGCCTATATTGTAGTCTATGGTTTTCATTGTTATGATACTCGTCTTTCTGTCTTTTCAGGACCACAGAACCGCCCTGCACTGGGCTTGTTCTGCTGGGCACACCAACATAGTGGAGTTTCTTCTTGACCTGGGAGTTGAAGTAAATCTGCAAGATGATGTAATTGTTAAAATATTCCAGACAGTAGTTCTCCATCCATTTGAAAGCATTGCACGTAAGCTAGCCCCATTTGTTCCTCGTCCCTCCGGGACAGCGTCACATGAAGTTACCATTCCCTGTGTGAGGTACTACCAAGTGGTTAAAACAGCTTCCTACCAGTTTCATACGTCCAGCCGTATGTCCGGCGGTGTTAAAATGATATTCTTGCAGGTTTGTGCCCCCGTGTTACCTCCAGCTTGGTCTGGCGTCCATTTACAGGCACGGTTGGCTGTGTCTTTGGGTGGGAAGCTGGATTGGGGGTATGTGTCCTGGTCGCTGCACATAGCGCCTCCTCTGGTTGGTTGGGGCGGAAGGGAACTGGTGGGAATAGCCTGATCCTCCCACGTGCTACATCCTACCGGTGATGCTCCCCGCTGTCAGGTGAAAAGAAGCAGCTTGCAACTGCGAATGTGTTGGAGGAAGCATGGTGCTAATCTTTGGCTCTCCCCAGATCGACAGAGGGTGGAGACAAAGTCAACCGTTGCTCCGATCGACTCAAAAATTTGCGTTTTTAGGCCTTCACACTCACAGAGCCATTGTGACATCAGCATCCCTTCCCTGCTTTCCACTGATGATGTCACCAATTATGTCATCAGTTGAGTGCTGAGTTTTGCCTGTCTGGTTTTGGGGCCACTTGAGCAATTGTGATGTCATCAGTGATGATGTCACTCAAGCAAGTTCGCTGCTGAGTTTCGCCTGTCTGATTTTGGGCGCAGATCTCTCTCTGCTTTGCTCAGCTTAACAGTCATGGTCAACCCAGAGGAGGGAGGTCCACGCTCTAAACAGCCAATCCCTGACAGAGACGAGGTCAGCGGGCAGCGGGGCAAGGGTCAACTGGAAAACACTGAGCGGTGTTAAGGATGATGTCATCCTGACGTGGCATGAGTTGATATGTTTGGTCACAACCAAAACAAGGTGCACCCATGGCGCATCATCTCCAGAGTCTCCTCTCCACCCTAGAAATCGAGCGCGAATCATGCAAGATTTATAGTAAAGCATTATGCTAGTAAATATTTAATTAATCATTTATAAGCATTGTTCTTACATTAATACACATTAGTAAGTAATTTCTGTTGTCTGCTTTTTGCGTTGAGAAAATATTTTAGAGACTTTTGTGAGTCTGGAATGGTACTTCAGGTATTGCCAGCCTTTTAATCTCATTTGTAAATGCTTTCTAAAGCATAGATAGATAGTCCTCACTTGTCACTTTTAGATGAGGTCACACCAAATACTTAACAACTAGTCAATGCTTTCTAACTACCTTATTAGTGTGCATACAGTATTGACTAATACTTAAATAATGCTCATAGCCTGCAGTTATTATAAATGTACAGATGATTTATCAAACAACAAAATATGGTAATCCAGCACCAGCACTGATATAGACCCACATAATTAACTCTTGAGTTGTGGTGCCCCCTGGTGAACAGCTCCCTGAACTGGGTTGCTTAACTGAGTAAGAGTGAGTTGTAGACAAATATGCATGTGATGTATTACTCTGCAGGCTTGTTGGACCCCTCTCCACATCGCAGCGTCTGCAGGCAGAGAAGACATAGTGAGATCGCTCATATCCAAACAAGCTCAGCTGAACTCGGTCAATCAAAATGGCTGCACCGCTCTGCACTACGCTGCCTCTAAAGACAGATATGAGGTGAGATTCTCTGTTTGCATGGAACACGTGACTGTGCTAATGTTGTAGTTGTCTGTACATGACCCTATTCTATGCATGTGACCTTGAACTTCAAATGTAATAGTAAATAATTTGAATGATCAAATCAGCAGCCAGTTTAACAGGAACAATAAAATTGCTGTCTTTCATATAAGTCACCAAGGTTATATTATAATGTTATAAAAAATATTTTGTATATTTTAAGTTCAAGGACATGAGCTATGGTCAGGTTGTGTCGTGTCGAATGAAACGTTTTTTTTTAATAGTCATAATTGTTTGACTCAGATGTGGAATTTGATTTAATTCTGATAAAAAACAACCGATGATATGCATTGTAGAATGACATTGTTATATAATTATGCAATATTTGGGGATAGCCTTTATAATCTTCTCAATTGTGAGGCAGTTCAATCAATTAATATTTTTGAATATTAACAGCTCCATCCCAAAGCCAGATGCCAATAGTAGTGTTATCAATTCTGAATCGGAAACTATTTTAGTTTAGCCTCAGGGAATCCTAATTGATACTATTTGTTTTTAAGAAATGTTTTCCCAGTTAATTTAATTGGAGCCATGCCATATTTTACATATACTGGTATTGATGATGATGTCACAGGTTCACACAGGTGTTAGTTCTCTGGTTACTGGTTTTGGAGAAGGAAGTCATTCATTTTGAGGTACAGGTAGCTGTTAAAACATTTCCAAGGACAACCTGCACAAATATATGATAGGCTATCATTCTGATATCTTGATGTGAGAGGTCCTCCGCCGCCCACTAGATGGTGCTCTGAAGCCCACCAGTGGGCCGCCCAGTGGTTGAGAAACACTATTATCCTAAATAAATAATTATTGTTTCACACATACAGATTATTATAGCATCTCTGGGACGCTGGTCTTGGGTTTCATTCTCACTTCCTGAGCGTGGGCCAGGATTCGTTTTGACCAGTGTTTCACATGTCCTTTGTAGCATGGTTTGCGATACTAAATGGACTAGGATCTGAAAAGTTTCTATTTATATTTGTAAATGTGAAACCACAGTTTCGAAGTAGACCGCTTGTCTGAGACTGTCAGTAACACACGTGGCGCTCCGTTCCCCCTTTCCAGATTGCCCTGCTGCTGTTGGAAAACGGTGCAGACCCCAACGTCACAGACAAGCTGCAGTCCACTCCTCTACACAGAGCCTCTGCCAAGGGCAACTACCGCCTGATCCAACTGCTTCTCGAACAGAGCGCCTCCACCAACATCCAGGACTCAGAGGGAAACACACCACTGTATGTGTGTGCGTGTGTGTGCGTGTGTGTGTGTGTGTGTGCGTGTAATAGGCAGGGTGCAATTTGTTAAAAAAGGAAAGGTGCGAGAGGGGGGGGATCTTTGCCGGGTGCCTCCACGCAAGCTTGCGTCAAATCCCGGTGAGTGTAGTAGCTATGTGGCAAAGAGAAGGATAATATACAGGGCTCGACTTTAATAGTGACTGATAGCACATAGATAGAGGTCACGTCACGTGGAGGCTGGGTTTACCCAGGCTAGGATTTTTCTTGTAGGACAAGTGGAAGAGAAATTTAATTGCCCTACCGGACAAGTTAAAAGTCCAGTCAGTGTTTTGCACACAGACACAGACTTTACTTGGGTGGGCCGCCCAGGTATATTAAAGGATGGCTTTACCATTAATCAACCCACTTTGTAGCATATAATCTCGCTAATATAAGTACATGGGCAGTGTTTTGCATTCTCTCGCTACCTCACGGAGAAAAATGATCCTGCTGTTGCCTGCAGAAACTCCGCCCCCACCAGCTGCAAGTCATTAAGGCTTGTTAAGGCTCTCCATGCGATTCTCTGTGGATTTGCGCATACTGTGCGCGGCTGTAGCTGTGTCGTCACTAATCGCTTTGGATGAAAGAGGTCGGTGGTTCGATTCCCGCCTCCTCCATTCTGCATGTCGAAGTGTCCTTGGGCAAGATACTGAACCCCAAATTGCTCCTGATGGTGTGCCAGCACCCTGCATGGCAGCTTGCCACCATCGGTGTATGAATGGGTGAATGTACCTACTGATTGTAAAGCCCTTTGGATAAAAGCGCTATATAAATGCAGGCCATTTACCATTTAAAAATAAACAATAACAGCCGCCCTCGGAGCAGATTCTGCTTGTCCAGCAGAACCTCCGCAGCTCCGTTGTGACGTAAAACTCATCAGAACGGAGCGCTTTACCAGAGGAGGAAATGGGACATCTCCGTGAGGAAAACGGAGAGAGAAGGTAATCACTGCCCATGTGCTTATATTACCGAGATTATTAATGATACAAAGTCGGATGATTAATGGTAAAGCCATCCTTTAACAGCCACCCAAGAGGAACAAGGTAGCAGGTTGTAGAGGAACAAGGTAGCAGGCTGTAGAGGAACAAGGCTGGAATGGAAGAAATAAGGCAAACAATGAACTTGCATGAAAAAAGGAAGATTGCCCTTTTTTTCCCAATAGCTCAGGTTCTGTGGATCGTCAGTGGGACACTAAAAAAAGGAAACATATTCACCAGCCCTGTATGTACCGCTATTTAGATCTATTTTTTTTTTTCTCACCAGGCACCTTGCGTGTGACGAAGAGCGTGTGGAGGCCGCCAAGCTGCTGGTGGAACACGGGGCCAGCATCTACATTGAGAACAAGGAAGAGAAAACTCCCCTGCAGATATCCAAGGGCAGTCTGGGCACCGTACTCCGTCGGATCGTGGAAGGAGGACGCTGATCCCCCAACCCCCCCCCCCCCCCCCCAGGTCATAGCCCAGCTAGGACCCACCACATCATCTCCTTCAGGGCCATGTTCCAGCTAGGACGCACCACATCACCCAAGTACATCATCGGTATTCTCATCCCCGTCATGACTCCTTCAGCAGGATGCTTTTCAAAATGTTCAGATCAGTGTAGTTGGAAGAGAAGAGTGATGGAGTAAAGGTTGACTGAGCTGCACTCTCACCAGCTCCTCAGCTGGGGCGTAAACTCCTGCTCAGACTGTAGTCATGACTGATGACCAAATGCCAATACAACTTATTTTGTACGACGATTAAACTGTTGTTAAAAAACGAATAAAAATCTGTGTTCAACCTACCTGTCTGTAAGATATCTCTGGGATATATTTAACTTTGCCCATTTTCAATCAGCTTTGTATCATTAGAATGTCTGTGGTATATGAAAATTAATAATTTTGTTTACCTTCCCTCCATGTTTCCTGCACCGAGAGCTCCCTGTTCATTTGCCGACAGAAATGGCTCTTGATCTGACTGTCCATGGATGCGGGCATACACCACAAATGAGTAAGTACAATCTGTACCGGCGCAGCTCCAAAATCTGTTCTTCCAAGTGTAACCTGCGTTGTGTTGATGGCCCTTTCAGTAACCCATGTGAAGGGCTTGCCCAGGGATGGAGCGGGATTCGAACCACCGACCTCCTGCTTCCAAAGCGCACACGCTAACCACTATGCCAAAAGAGCTAGCTCCCTTGGCGCAGCTGATTTTTATGCCTCCGCCGGCGAAGCCAGGCCGAAGGCATTATGGATCCGGGTTGTCCGTCCGTACGTACGTACGTACGGCCGTCCGTACGGATGTCCGTCCGTACGGATGTTTGTTAACGCCATATCTGAGGAACTCCTTGACGGAATTTCATCAGATTCGCCTTAAACATTCACTTAGGCTCAAGGATGATCTGATTAGATTTTGGTGGTCCAAGGTCAAAGGTCAAGGTCACTGTGACCTCTCGAACGCCATTTTCAAGCTTGTTAACGCGATATCTGAGGAACAACTTGACAAAATTTCATCAGATTCGCCTTAAACATTCACTTAGGCTCAAGGATGATCTGATTAGATTTTGGTGGTCCAAGGTCAAAGGTCAAGGTCACTGTGACCTCTCGAACGCCATTTTCAAGCTTGTTAACGCGATATCTGAGGAACAACTTGACGAAATTTAATCAGATTCGCCTTAAACATTCACTTAGGCTCAAGGATGATCTGATTAGATTTTGGTGGTCCAAGGTGAAAGGTCAAGGTCACTGTGACCTCTCGAACGCCATTTTCAAGCTTGTTAACGCAATATCTGAGGAACAACTTGACACAATTTCATCAGATTCGCCTTAAACATTCACTTAGGCCCAAGGATGATCTGATTACATTTTGGTGGTCAAAGGTCAAGGTCACTGTGACCTCTCAAACGCCATTTTCCTGCTTGTTGTTAATGCGATATCTCACGAATGCCTTGACGGAATTTCATCAAATTTGCCTCAAACATCACCTTAGACTCAAGGATTATCTGATTAGAGTTTGGTTGTCAAAGGTCAAAGGTCAAGGTGAGCTCTCAAACGCCATTTTCAAGCTTGTTAACGCGATATCTCAGGAATGCCTTGACGCAATTTAATCTAACTTGTCTCAAACATCGACTTCGACTCAAGGATGAACTGATTACATTTTGGTGGTCAAAGGTCAAGGTCACTGTGACCTCTCACACACCCAATTTCCAAGCTCTGTAACGCAACATCACAGGAGCGCCTTGACGGAATTTCTTCCAATTTGCCTCAAATGGCGATTTGGACTCAAGAATTAACTAATGGCGGAGGCATAAGTCCGCGTTGCGGTCGTTCTAGTTTTATATATATTTTTTTTATTTGACAGTTTTCAGAACATGAAAACAACAAACATAAAAACAAAAACAGGCTCATACACAGGAAAAAGGAAAAACAGATACTACATTGTCAAAGTACCGACTCGGCTACCAGCAGCGTAATGTGCTCATGTCCTTATGAGAGATGTTTTGCACGGGATCACATGCAAAGGGTCCATGAAGATAGATAGATAGATAGCTTTATTGTCCTCAAAGAGGAAATTCTTTTTCACAGGCGGTGCGTACAGAAACACAAACATTAGGGACATAAAAGGGTACAGAGAACAACACTTAAGACATAGGAGTAGCCGAGCAGAAGACAATAGCACATCACATGGTAAGCAGGAGAGAAGGGTTACATATTTAAAGTTTTTATAGCAGTTGGGACAAAGCTTTTGCCAAAGCGGGCCTTTTTGCACAAAGGCTGTCTATACCTACGGCCAGAGGGGAGGAGGGTGAAGTGCTGGTGGAGTGGGTGGTCTGGGTCATGTGTGATGGTGCGTGCTTTACGGGATATGGATGAGGTGATGCAGTCAGATAGGTTGGGAGTGGTGATACCGATGAGTTTACTGGCTAAGTGTGTTATTTTTAGGAGTTTGTTCTTATTGGTGACTGTGAGCATGTGGAAGTAACAGATGGTGCAGTAAAGGAGAACCGGTTCAACAATGCTGCGATACAGGAGGAGAAGAAGGTGGGGTTGGACTGAGAGGTGACGTAGTTTGCGGATGGCTGTGAGTCTCTGTTGGCAACGTTTGTAAATGTCCATAGTGTGCTGATTGAAACTGAGTTTATTGTCTATAGTGATTCCAAGGTATTTGAAGGAGTCCACCACCTCTACCTTCTGTCCGTTGATGGTGAGACTGGGGGGGTGGTCCGGTGTTTTGGGGGGGCTGAAGAGTAGTTCTTTGGTTTTTGGGATGTTGAGGTGGAGAAAGGTCAGCCGGGTGAGTCACTCGTCACCCCGTCAAAGTGGGACAGAAACAGGTCCCAAATAGTGGAAAACTTCAGTGAGTTGGTCCTCAGTAACCTGAGTCTCTCCATGCGCAAAACTGAGACCATGTCCATCAGCCACAACCCGAAAGGAAGGAGGAGAGGGAGACTTCCAGTCCTTCAGGGGGGGGGGGCGATTTTTCGGAGTTATGTAGGTATAATATTACATAGTCGGTGTACAAACTGATCCGCGTCTCAATACCTCCAACCCTCAGGCCTGCAATACCTGGGTGACCCCATATTTTTAAGGCAAGGGGCTCGAGCGAACAGCGAAGAGGGCCAGCGAGAGAGGGCAGCCCTGCTGGACCGAGCGAAGTAGTGCAAACCTGGTTGATTTATCACCATTGGTTATGACTGAACATGTTGGACTGGCATATATGAGCTTTACCCAGGATATGAATGAATCGCCAAACCCGAATCTGTGCAGTGACTCGAACATATAAGGCCACTTAACCTGATCGAACGCCTTCTGTGCATCGAGTGACAGAATTGCTGCACCATTAGTCTTACTGTGATCTGTGTATATGGTGTTGACGAGGCGTCTCACATTGAAGAAAGATAACCTATTCGGGATAAAGCCTGTCTGGTCACTCAGGGTGAATGATGGATGACAAATATTTATTTAGCCGGGTAGCCAGCTTTTAGTGATTACCTTCTGTCAAAATTCTGTAGCGCTATGGGTCTGTAGCTCGCCGGGTCCACTTCCTCCTTCCCCTTTTTTAAAATGAGGGAAATGTTAGCCTCATATAGTGTTTTAGGCAAGACTTTGTCCTCCTTAGAGCTGGATGTCATTCTAAGGAGGAGCGGAGCAAGAATGCAGCAGAATTTCTTCTCAAATTCAACACCGAATCCATCCGGCCCAGCTTCTTGGTGGAGCTGATTAAGGGGCCTTTATACAGGGGAGTGAGTTTAACCAACCCAATCACTACCACTCAGAACTTACGAGGACTTACAGTCATTCGGTTACACAAGAACCAATGACGTCACTGGTTCGCGGTCGTACAACAGATTTTCAAGCTGCGCCCCAGAGATGCAGAGAACATAAAAAAATAATTGTTTTTCACACTATCTCGATTTCAAATATATAGAGATATGGTTGAAAATAGACAGTGTTCCTTGAAGGCAATGCATCCATGGACATTTTATTTACGCCTACTTTTTTATTCTTTTTTTTTAATAAACCTGTTGTCAGAATTCATGATTGGGGTAATAGTCTTTCTTGTTTCATATCCTGGACAATTCCTCCCCTTTTCTTCACTTTATTCAAAGGGCCAACCATCAGCTCTGTCACATGTCTTATTATAAGACTCTTATTATAATACCCTCTGTACAGAGAGTATGTACCGCAGGGATACGTGTTTTTGTGGGCCAACTCAGCTAGTCATGCTAGCTCCACTTCCCAAGTCTAAAGTCAATGGGATTTTTGTATGGGAAATGTGCATTAAATAAGGTCTGTGGTTAACAAAAGTGTATGAAACAGCAAACTTTGTAGGGGTTTTCAAAGTCTGGGAATGTGGGCCTCCCCTCAGACATTTTTCTCAAGATTATCTTGCTGAACACAAAGTTCGCTGTTCATAAACTTGTGTTACCGGAAGTGTTAGCATCCAGGTCTTCCGGACTCATTCCTGCAGTACTCTGTTTCCCCCCATGTTTGTTATTGTAACACTTTAATTCACTGCTGAGTCAGGGATGTATTACCGAACGGGCCTACCGGACCCAGGCCCAGGGGCCCAAGAGCTCAGGGGGCTCATAATCCAGATCCTCTTCACAGGGCCACTGCGTCTCTTGCCCACGCCTGGGACGAACTGATCCCTTACACCACTGATATGGTATTCAAAATAGTTGTCCAAGTCACTGACATCATCACTTGGGCATGACATCATTCGACGATTACTGGGGCATGACATGATCAGTGGTATGCAGTTGATGGATTGTGTTCATGTGTATTTATGCAATTATCTATTCTACTGATATTTATGTATTTATTTATTTATTTAATTAATTGTGACTGATATGGTCCTCTATCATTTTAGTCAGAAATGTAGCCTGTCATTTTCATTTATTGATTGACAGTGACTGGACAAGAAGGGCGAGCCTTTCAAGCGTTTAACTTTTTTGGAAATGCTGGCAAGGGTGTTGCGTGGATGTGAAAATAAGCTTATGTCTGATTTGGTTATTCAAGGGAAAGCACCAGTTTGTAAACTTGTTCTGTTTTCTATTGATGTTCTCTTAATGAGAAACAAAATAAAAAAAATCCCTTGGTATTGTATTCCCATCATGGTTCCGAAACTAGTAGTTGTTGCAACGCGTTGTTTCCTCTCGTCAGTTGGGAATGCGCGTAAAGAGATGCGCAGTAGTCAACACTGACTCCCTTCACTTCCTGAAAGGGAGGTCACGTCAAGTAAGCAGTTCGCTGTGACTGTGGTTTCTCCAGTTTAAAAGGACACAACTCAGAAGGGGGACTTATTAGTGAAATAACTGGCTTTTAGTTATCTAAAGGTAAGTTTCCGAGCTTTGATTTGATAGTCCATCCAGTAACTTTTTAACCATACGCTATTACCTTACGTTAGCTAGCTGTTAGCTAACGTTAGCCGTTTATTTCTATTTAACGCTATTCCCTGACATTACAGCAACAACAACACTGATCAAAGGTCAAGTTGACTATCTGTTGCCCAGATAGTTGGATATTATAAAAGTAACTGCATTTAGCAACTTTCTACAATTATATGACCACGGCACTGGCACCATGCATTGCTAACGTTAGATGTCAGCTGTCAAATGCAGATAGCGGAGTTGTTTTCATCGTTAGCTGTCAGAATCCCGGAATGTAGCTTACGTTAGGTTTGTTCACGTTATGCCGCCCCGTGCATTGTTTGACTCAAAGCCGTGTGACCTTTCCAGATTGTGCAGGGGCAGTCAATACAGTCTGACCCATGGTCTGACCAGCCATCACATGCACAAATGTAACACCGCATCTCCAACTTTGTGTGCTGGCGGCTGCAGCTATATTGGGCGAAGTAGATCACCATTTAGGCCTCTATATTAAACACAAAACTATACCTGCATTTCGTTTAGATCTGTCAAAGTAACACAGTTAACGATTGTTTTATTCAAAGAATACCTTATCTTGATACCATTGGCAGTTCAAAGGTCGGTTCACATCGACCTTTGTGTGGTTCACATCGACATGTCATCAGTGATGATGTCATCAGTGATGATGTCATCATGATGTCATCAGTGATGTCACTTGAGCAATTGTGATGTCATCAGTGATGTCACTTGAGCAATTGTGATGTCATCAGTGATGTCATAAATCCTTCCTGGCGGCTATATAAGTGTTGACGTTAGTGGCTCGAGCGAACTCGGAGGAGAGAAAACTATCAGAAGCTGTCTTTGTTGGAGTCCAGGTATGTTTTACAAGAAACTGCTCTTATCTGACCTGGCTAACAGTGGATACCACTGTAAGGTCTGAACATAAGGTGAATATAAGTGGGGGAGTAAGTACAAGTGGCGCATCATGTCCAGAGTAAGTGATGGGATCTCCAGAGTCTCCACCCTTGGAATCGAGCGCATGTAGCGTAGCTGTTAAATGAATACTGGTAGCCTACATAACTTAGATACAATTTCAATATTGCTTTATTCTTTGGAATGCAGTTTGAGTAATTTTAATATTTTTTGTTTTGGAGCCTTATTGTGGAAAAAGGTCCTCCCTCTGAGAGATTGTACGCGCGCTCCATTCCTGCAGTCCTGCAGCTCGCTGAGCTGCTCCTGCAGCCCACATTCGCAGCTCGGCCGCTGCGCGGCCTTGCCCACAACTCGGCTGCTGTGTGGCCAGTGAGACCAGCATCACTGATGCTGTCATCAGTGGGATTTATGACATCACTGATGATGTCACAGTGGGATTTATGACATCACTGATGTCACAGTGGGATTTAAGACATCACAGTGGGACAATCACAGTGGGACAGAGAGACAGAGCCCCAGCTCCCATTTATATACTGATGATGATATGTGTGAAAGTGGCATACCTTACTGACACACCTACCTAACCACACTGTTTTGCAACATGCTGTGTCTTGCTTATTGACACAGTACATCACTCCTTCGTAATATATGCTAGATTTATTTTAGTAGTATGTAACGTTAGATAATTGTATGTATTAGACCTATCCTGTGTGAGGTGCATAAACATCAATATTATTCGCTTATATCCTGCTTCATGAAGAGTTGTTGGAATCCCTATGCATAATGCTCGCAGTGCGTCATTGGTTGTTTGCTATGGGTGTGTACTACCTTGTGCTGAGCATGTGAGCCAATCCTGTCTCCCCAGTTCCATCCCTCACATGGAGCATCCATGCCTCCACGTGACCACAACCAGGCTGCTACTCTTAAAGGCACAGTGCCCCCACCAAGAAACTTGAATTCTGTAGACTAGATAATATAATACTTCCATGAGCCAGACTAGGAAATCCATTTAACTCAGTGAAGTTGTCTGATTTTACATTAACAATTTTTCATCACTGAAATAGATCTTATGTCTGCTATAGACTATTAACTATTTGGTTTGCGTTTTTCATAGGTTAAATGTTAATAGATTTAGCAATATATGATTTCACATGTTTAACTTTTTTTTCTTAGCAATACTTGAAAGCAATACTTTCAAAATGCATATATATATAAATAATACCCTTTAGCTATAATATCCTATTTTGTCTTTTTCTTTTCTCTACAGGCATTCTGTCCCATCAAGTCCATCTTCTCAGCAGTACCCAGCCTGGTGCTAGCATGTCTTATCTCAGACAAGACAGTGACTTGGAGCCAGACCACTGTGTTGACTGGTCCCTAATGAACAGTCGCCTGGACTCGTTCCGTGGCTCCGGCCTGGCCCAGCAGGTGTCAGCAGAGAGACTGGCCCGCGCCGGCTTCTATTTCACAGGCCAGGCTGACCGCGTCCGCTGCTTCAGCTGCCAGAAGACTGTGGAAAACTGGTGTGGGGGAGACACACCTGTAGAGAGGCACAAAGAGGTAATGATGCTGGTCAAAGAAAAGTGCAAATGTTTTTCTTTTCCCACTGCACTAAATGACTCAATCTTAATTTTCATTATTCCATAGGTTTCCCCATCATGCAAGTTCCTCAGCTGCACCCATCGTGCCAGTTTTAATCCAAGTGCTGAGGCCAGACTGACTAACGGCTCCCCCTACAACGAGGAAGTAGAGGACATGGAATTTCGTTTGAGAACAGGAGAGGTGGTTGATGAGTCCACTTACCCTATGGCCCCTCACATGACCAGCGAGGATGCCCGGCTTCGGACCTTCTCCTCGTGGCCCTCCGCTGCCCCCGCGAGGCCCCGAGACCTGGCTCAAGCTGGCCTCTTCTACCTGGGCGAGAGGGACCAGGTGCAGTGTTTCTGCTGTGGAGGCATGCTGGGGGGCTGGGAAGCGGGGGACTTGGCCTGGGGAGAGCATGCCAAACATTTCCCCTACTGCTTCTTCATCCTCGGGCATGATGTGGGCAACGTCCCGTGCCGGGGAGGTACAGAGGAGGAGGAGGAGGGGAGCAGCAGACCACACACAAGACCCCATGTCCCCATGGAGAGCTTCGAGGAGAGGCTTAACAGCTTTGCAGGTGTCCAGCACCCCATTGACCACGAGAGACTTGCCAGAGCTGGCTTCTACAGCACAGGTACAGAGGAGGAAGAGGGGGGGGAAATAACATATTTGAGTTGTTAGTAATATCCCCTTCAACAAGGTACCCCCAAGATGCTGATATAGACCAACTACCGTATTGACAAATATTATAATATAATATATATTATAACAAATATTGTACCTAATCAAGTAGAAATTTGTGTACAAATCAATATACTGTACTCAGGGCTATGTCTTAATGTCATATTTTAGCAAGCTCAAGTTGCCATGGATGGGTTGTGCTAAACACACACACACACACACACACACACATTGCTAAACACACACACACACACACACACACACACACACACACACACACACACAAACAATGTTCCAAAATGGTTACATCAACTACGGTGATAACGCTCCATTGGGCTACGATCATGTTTCATTACTGCTTCTTTGTTCTTTTATTGTCACCTCCTCAGTCACTGTGTGTAATCGCTGTGATTTCTGTTGTGTGCGTTATTTCGTCTTTGATCAGCTCAGTGATTGCAGGCAGGTTGAAATAGTGTGTGTCCTTGCAGGGGCAGGAGACAGGGTTTTGTGTTTCCGCTGTGGTGGAGGTGTAAAAAGCTGGCAGCCTGAGGAGGACCCATGGGAAGAACATGCCAAACACTATCCTGGGTAAGAACAACCAGGATGCTCTCTCCTCTCCCTCGCACACACACGCGCACACACACACACACACACACACACACACACACACACACTGAATGACTTTAATGATTGCCTATTTTCTTAAGACCTTTGTTACATCTTTTTCTTAACCAGATGCAGTTTCCTGTTAGCAGAGAAGGGTCAGGAGTTTGTCAGTAACATCCAGCTGCAAGACCCACGAAGAAACAGCGCTGTAAGCATTCTGATTCATGTCCCCACCACCTATACCCAGTGATGCACACAGTCCTATGAAGCATGTGAAACAGTACTGTGAGCATTCTGATTCATATGTCCCCACCATCTCCATCAGGGGTGGGCAACCGGCGGCCCGAGCGCCCCCTGTGTGGCCCGAGCGCCCCCTGTGTGGCCCGAGTGCCCCCTGTGTGGCCCGCGCTGGAATTGCAAAAAAACAAAAAACAAACAAACAAAAATTAGAGTGCACCTGAACAGCTTGCAAAATACCCGCTGAATAAGTGTCCAAATGTTCATGTCATTCTGGCCAATACTCCACTTCTGTTATAACATTTCAGTCTGGAATATGGAATATCTTTCAATCATCTTCATGACTAAAAGGCTAAAAGTAATCTCATGTGTAAGAAATGACTGTTCTACATTGAAGTAAAATTTTAAATAATTAACTCGTTGGTTTTGGATTTATTTAGTTTCAAGAGTGCATTTTTTGTTCTTGTGTGACCCTCAACACAGGCTTTGAGAATCCCGGGCCACTTACTGATATGCTTAAATTAACCCACTCATATTCTGGTTTATTTCAAGAAAAACATTTTGGCTAGTGGAAATTGTAATTGGCTGGTAACTTTAAAATCTAGCAGCCATATTGGCAGGTGGTCAAAAAAGTGAATTTCAAGCCCTGCAGGGAGAGCAGGTGGTGACATAGGAGTGAGTGAGAAAAGGATCAAATATGTTTTGGTTAAGACTCAATAATGACATCACAACAACCGTTATTTTAAAATGAGTTATTCCTCTAAACCTGGCTTCAAATGCCCCAAATTTTCCGCGCTGTCGCCGTTCGGCCCCCAGCCCTCAGCAAACTCTGGCCCTCTGGTAGCGAGGAATTTTTTTTGTGGCCCTCTCTATCATCAAAGTTGCCCATCCCTGATCTACACCCAGTGATGCACACAGTCCTATGAAGCATGTGAAACAGTGCTGTGTGCATTCTGATTCATATGTCCCCACCATGTACACACCCAGTGATGGTGAGCGTCACTGTCACACGGTCCTATGACGCATCTGAACCATATGATTGGGGGGTGGGGAATTGACTTTTTCTGATTAAGGCATTATTTGCATTTATCAGATGAAAGAAGATCATGATTAAAGAATGCATGCTGAAGCTTAAAATGATATCGCTCAATGGTGTCCATTTGTTGTTTTTTGGGTGGGTCAACACAGTCATTCATCAAAACTTGTTACCCGTAGTGATGTCACTCATGAGCGTTCGCTTTACTTCCATTATTTCTGAAATGAATGTTTCCCACATACACAAACTTGAGTTGGATGATGAAGAAGTATACATTATCCATGTTCTTATTCATCTTTTTGATTAAGTAATGCTGCTGCGATAAAATGTAGTAACAATATCAAATTCTTGATTTGTTTCTAGACTCCAAGTCATCAGAATGGATTTTCAGGCCATCAGAACGGTAAACTTCTTTAAAATCCCTGCAGTCAACTAAGAACATAATGTATCTTGTTTAAAAAAAAAGAAAATATGTAGTATATTTGTTCCCATTGATTTACTCTTTTTGTGTGTACATCCAGATGTGCTGCAGTCAGCCATGGCTCAGAGGGCCATAGGGATGGGTCTGGAGCCTGCTGTGGTGGAGAAGACCATGCTGGAGAAGGCCATCAGAACGGGGGCGGGTTACTCCAGCCTGGAGGCACTTTTGCAGGACTGCCTCCACCCAACTCCAGACAGTGATGCTGCCATGGCAGAGGAAAAAGGTACATGTCTCACAGATGCATACTGTACACTGCAGAGTCAGGTTCATAGCATGAACAACTAGTTGAGCATGTAAAGTAAAGCCCAAGCATTAGCGAGGAGCCAACAGATTGAAACATCTGCTGCTTTATTTTTATTTTTTATTTTTTATCTCAAACTAGTCTGTAGGTTCTCTTGTTACGGTGCAGCCAAGACCCAACTGTGTTAATCCACAGTGAAAATGATTGATTGCAAATGAGCCTCTTGTTTTGCAGATGAGGACCCACTGGAGAAACTACGGAAGCTGCAGAGGGAAAAACAGTGCAAAGTGTGCATGGACAGAGACATCTGTATTGTCTTCATCCCCTGTGGCCATCTCGTCACTTGCAAGGAGTGTTCAGAGTCACTCAGTAAGTGTCCAATCTGCTGTGGAGCCATAACACAGAAAGTCAAGACCTACATCGCTTAACAGGGACTCTGCCCCAAGCTAAACTCAATGCTGCTTCCTCACCTCTGATTTTGTGATTATCTAAAAAAAAAAAAAATGTACATAGGTTTGTATTATATTATATTTAAGGACCATTGTGTTTGTATGTATATGAGAATGAGGGAATGTACAAAATGTCTTAAGACAACTATTTTCACAATCAGAGATGATTAATATTTTTTGTTAATTGTTTATTACACAGTAACACTACACCATGAATGAGTACTGACACTTGTAAATAGACAGTAGTAGTAGATTGTAATTCCCATTTGCCGGTGTTTCTTGCCAGAGGTGCCTTTCTCCCAATTGATTTACTTATGGGGCTCCAAGTTTATGTACTCATGGTGTCTCGTTTATCTGACACATTTTAGCCAAATTCAATTGAACTGGACATGGGATTCTGAATCAGTCAGTTTATTTTACTTCTTTGTCTCATCGGTTTTGTCTGGTGTGCTTTCTGTTTTAGACTCAGTTTTATTTTTCTCAATGTCTGCTGTTATGTGTTGACAAACGTATTGACAAACGTATATCAGTTTATACATAAAGGTTTTGCTGCATAACTGACAAAATCAGCTCTGGTTACCATACACAGCAGCGTGTGACTGGTATTGTGTTCACCTTGTGAGTCTGTCTGTCTGGACAGATTTTATGAACGTGATGGCGTCTCAACAATGCAAGATGCAGTCACAAAACATTACAGGTGTGCAGTTCACATGAAAATAAAGGCGGAGTTTGAAGATGGGTGTGGTCCGAGCAAGGGAGCCGGAATTCATTTGGGGTCATGGGTGTTTTGCGGCCGGTGTGATGATCCCATCGCAAGATGCTCTCTAGTTTAGTACCTTCAATCATTCTGGCATGAAGGTATTTCATTTGCCATTCCATCGTGCCATTTCTGTTTTGTCGTGAAGAGTTTGAAATAAATATTAATTATTTGACTCAAAATATGTTGGATTTTTGACTAATTGAGAAAGCTTTGCAGACACCAAATCAACCTATTATGTATTATTATTGTTATTGAAGTAAGCTATACTTGTAAAGAAGAAATATTCATAGTTATGTGATAATATTGCCATGTCCTAATTCATGTTTTGAGTGCCTTGGACTTTCCTTTGAGTGACTCCATTTTTACAGAGGAAAATATGTTTTACAACAGTGGGTCTCAAACTTTGTTGGCTTCAGTCATGGGTGTCGTTCTGGCTGCCCCAAATGTATGAATAGCCTCAAAAAAAATTCTTTCTTTCTTAGAAAAATAGCGCCCAAGGACCCCTGGTGGTCCCCAGACCCCACTTTGAGAACCACTGATCTAGTTTTTCGGTATTCATCTTTTTGAATTCTTTAGAAACCAATTGAAAATTCAAGGGGAAGCCTTGTACTTACAGATGAGAAAGAGCTTCATAACTGAGGCAAGAGTTATGAAGTCTATGAAATTAAATTGGGGCATTCATGAATAACTTTCTCCATAAAAGGATTGAAATGACCTAATGTTTCTTGAGTGGTAAAAAGAAATGATCAACTATGATAATCGCTATGATGAGTTTTAAGATGCAAAGTAGGTGTTACATTCCCATGTTGACCAGGGGAGATAAGGAGGTAACATAAACCGGGGGATAAAGGAGACAGAGATTAATTAAATTCCCAAAATAATCAGTATTTATTACAAAAATGAAATGTAATGTTACAAACAGCACAAATACTATTTTTCCAAGGAAGGAAGATGATTACTTAAATGAAGTAATGATTTACTTAGATGAAATAGTTACAGTTAAGTAAAGGTGGCAGAACTATGCCAAGTTAAGTTAGCAGTAGTTAGATGAATCCAGGAACCAATAAAGTGGAGTTGATTGATTGATTGATTGATTGATTGAAATTGATTCTTTATTGATAATTAAAATACAAGTGGCCAAAAAAAATCATCAAAAGGATAAAAACACAATAAAGCCCAAAGGCTTATTTCCACTGTGGTCCTTTCAATAGAAATAGAATAAGAACTAGCACAATCTTAAAGAGTCAACTTTACCGCACTCTAAGTGAGAGTCAAGTAAGTTACCGATCCCGGTACACAAGTAGGAGTTCTACAGTAGGTTGACCAACATAGAATGAAAGCTGTAAAGTGGCCCACTGGCACTGACTTTCTGGCTCTCCAGGTTTTTATGCTGTAGCCTCTTGATTGGAAGAGTGTGTGCAACTGTGCGCTCCTGCACAGTTGCCACAGCAGCTGGAAGGGCCTGGCGAGGATCAGTGAGCACAGACACACTACAACGTAATAGTAGGATACATACATTACATTTGAATTGGGACACCAGCAAATACATACTCTGTGGTAGGGGTGGAACAAAAATATTGATATATCGTGATAGTTCCTCTTGTGATACACTATCGATACACTGGCGCCATATTGTGATACCATAATGTGCTTTTTTTTAATTAAAATACGCAGGCAGTGAAATGTATCCAGGTTTACATAAAACAAGTTGATTATGCTTGTTATTGTTATGCACTGAAATGTGTATTTTTTCTGTAAACTTAATTTGCACAGATTGAAAATATTTTAGTGAGGCATTTTTGTATCCTTCCTTCAAACATTTTAAATAGATATTGTGATGTATCATGCTTCCCACCCCTACAAGGGGTTTAGAGCAAAACATGTAATGACTTCTGAGGATAATTATTGTGTCCTTGCTGTTTCATCTATTACCATAATAAAAGGGAAGGGGACAAAACACATACCGGTACTCTTTCTTCTATCACTCCCCCTCTCTATCTTCTCTCTCTCTCTCTCCCTCTTATCTCCACTCTCTCTTCTCCCTCCCCCTCTTCTCTTATTGCTTGTTTTTATGTACTTTATAACATTCTTTAATTGAGTTTATTGATAGTGCTTAGCTAGAGTTAGCTTGACACATTATCTGTAAAGCCATCTGAGACATGCTTGTGAACTAGGGCTATACAAATAAACTTGACATTAGCTACATACTAAGGAGGATAATAAACAAATATATAAACCACATAGCAAACTGCAAAATTTCAACTGGACAACTGAGGATCTAACTCGTCTCATTGAAAGTTGCACTTCTCGTTAATTTCCACTAGATGTCAGATCATCCACGGTGTATGTGATGGCGTCATTCTGACCGCTAGGTGGTAGCTCTGCACCAGTATTTCCTCCCCCCAGGTCGTCGAAACAACAAACCGAACTACGGAGCAAGCGGGGTGAGAGAACGTCCGAAACCGCCTCTGACCGCGACTTTCAAACTCTTTTTACACAATTGCACCGAAATTGTGACAGAGTCTTTATAGGAATAGTAAAAGTTTGGATTCTGCCACAACTCAATTTCACAACAAGGTAAGTTAGCTGTAAAATGGCGGAGAGCTATCTGGAAGTTAGTTGATTTGTATTTTGCTAGCTAACGTTAGCTCGCTAGCCAGGCTAGCGTTGGCTGAGCCCAGAGAGCGCGGATGTCTGCCTGAACCAAGTCGATCTGCTAGCTCGCCGTAGATGGCTACTTCCCTTGTTAGCTCGCTAATGAACTGCATTTTTGCATAGTTGCACAAAATGTGGTTTTCGTGGCCGAAACGGGGCGTTTCGCTTTTTCAAGTTGCGTATATGTAGCTACTTTATATATTTGTAAACAAAGTGTTTGTTGCTTATGCAATACATTACTGGAACTCCCGAGGCAAGATGGAGGACGCAAGGACGTGATGTTTTTTTTTAGGTAACGTTAGCTGCTAGCACCGCTAACTAGTGTTAGCTGTTTTCGGCTACTTACCACATATTGTGGTTGCCCGCTAACGTCATATCTTTGAAGAGCACGGGACAATTTTGTCGATACTAGAGGGCTATTCAATGTTCATGGATACAACTGTGACCATTGTGTGACTGGCTAACATTAGCTTGCGCTAGTACAGTAACGTTACAGCTTGCGTTGTTTTGTTTATGGGCTAACGTTACTGTTAGCAAGATAATGGTAGCTTGTTCCAGTAAACGCATATACAAAGCTTGTGCATTTTACGAGACTGTCACCCTTCTATTTCGGTATATCTGATATTGTGTGTAATGTTTAATTTGCTTGCAGTATGATATGACTAGCTAAGGTTGGGTAAAGGGGCCAGAATCTTCATGGCTAGGGTTAGCTAACCTAGTAGCGCTAGCTAGCAACAGCAGCGCACCGGTGTCAATTTTGACAGGCGCCGTCGAAGAGCGTAGCCTTGTCGGGGTTGTTGTTGGGAACCGAGCCGCAAATTGTGGCATCGTTTCCTTGCACAAAACCACGTCGTGGGGTTCAGATTTTGCAATTATCCGGGGTCGCTTGGTCTCTCAGATCGCAGTAACAAGTTTATGACACACTGTGCCGGGGTTTGGCGCCACTTTTTCAGTCAACACCCCTAAAATCCTGCCGACTTGTCATGCAATGTTATCACATCGTCAAGGAAGCAGAGAACTATTCATGTCATTAAAAACTGTTTTAATTTTAAACAGAAAATCTAATGACACAGCCACACATGGCTAGTGCACATGTTGCAAGATTGTATGAGTGGCTTTTGTTGTTGTGGCTTTTTGTTGTTGATTGTTGTGCAAAAGCAGTTATTTTTTTTATAATGGATTGCTATTGATGGAGAGTTGATAAGACCACATAGTATGGGCAGTACTTGCAGGATACTGATATGGATACTGAGTAAGAGGATGCCATGATTATCTATGAAGTTTATCACACAGTTTTTTTTTACAAGTCTACCCCAGACTTGTAACTGTTACTATAATTTCTGAATGACACACAAAGTATGTCATCACTGTATGTACTACTACGACTGAAAGACACACCCAGAGCGGGTACATTGGTAGGATGGGAGGAGTTTATGTTTGCTTTTTCTAGTGATCCCAGTTATCCAATGAGTGTTTTATTCATTTATTTGACTGCAGTCTGTACAATTGAGGGATGAACATCCAAATTGTTGAATTTTGAACAAAATAAGAACCTTTGTTTTGCAAAATGAATTCTGCTCTCATTTGATGTATATATCTCCCTGATTTACACATCACAACAGTGCAATAGTTGCTCTGTGGCCTACAGCTTCTTGTTGATGTTGATACTTTATTGTGATTGGTTGAGATATATGTATGGGGCGGATAGGGTGCTGCCATATTTGGTCATTGAGGAAGACCCTTCGCTCTGCCTTGTGTGACGTTGTCTGTGAACAAGGGGGGGAAGAGAAAGAGAGGGATCCAATGAGCGTACAGCTGTGCATGACAGGAGTATTGTGTCCGCCCCCTGTTACCATGTGAAACATTTTTTTCTCTCTCTCAACAGCATCAAAGGAACATTTGCTTACTACAGAGGATTTGTTGCTTGAGAACATAATAAATCTTTTAGTGTAGGAAATTAGAAAAAAATGGCCCAAAAAACCTGAAAAAACCTAACTCAAAAATTGTTGCTGGCTAAAATTGTTGCTATCTTTATCTTGCTCATAAAAACGATGTTCAAGGGACAAAAATTGCCCCCAAGATTTTGATCATTTTATTTTGATTCAGTTCATTTAATTTCCATTTCTGACACACACTCGCACCTGCAAGCTGGTTGCCAGAAGAAGACGAAGGGAGAACACACTCACAAACAAACAGCACTATTGTTCACACTGCGCTTTAGCAAATTTATACACCGTCTGCCCACAACATTTTGTAAATGCCCAATTTTTTTAGACAGAGTTGGCAAAAGTTCCCCCCAAAATATGTTTTGGATTTCCTACACTGCCATCTGTAGTTTTTCTTCCGTTTAAATTGAAAATCCCCTGCATATGTATCTCTCTAAATAACTCTGTATTGCATTCTAGGTCACATGCGACCTCTCCTGTCCTTTATTTTTTGAGGATCTCAAGTCAGTCCTGCATTGAGGTTATCCAGAAGATGTTACAGAAATGATAGCAGCACCAGAAATACCGTCAGAGTTCCCCTTCCCTCAGTAAGTGGCCGCTTCCACTTTTTATGCATTATTAAGTCTGAGGTTGATGTGAACTTGTGTCTGATAGTTGTTTTTGCCCACCAGGGATACAGACACCCGTTTTTCATCAGACACAGACTTCTCTGAGGATCCCGATGGCAAGACTGCAAACCCAGCCAAAGGAAAGGTAGACACAAATGCTCCTTGGCCTGGGTCAAGACTTCCCGGTCAAAATTACAGTTTTGGTTCTTCAATGCAATTATTTGTGTGCACTGTGCATGCATGTAAACGTATGCCTAAATTCACTGCAGCTTTGTCTTTCTTGAACTTTATTAGTGCCCTTAACCCATTTTTATTTGTCCTGATAATGTATCTTCTTGCCAGGGAGGGAAGAAGGGGAAGAAGGCAGCAGGGGAGAAGGGTAAAGGAGGGAAGGGAGCAGGCCGGATAAATGGCCACCACCAGGAGAATGGCATGGAGAACATGATGCTGTTCGAGGTGGTGAAGCTGGGCAGGAGTGCAATGCAGGTAAACAGCGATGTGTTTGAGACTGAGATTGACTTATTGATTATAGCAGCCTTATTAGGAAATGATCCATTTATAAATCCAACCTTTCTTTATTGAATGCTGATTTATTCATTTGCCTATTTTTGTAATCCTACAGTCTGTCGTTGATGACTGGATTGAGTCCTACAAACATGACAGAGACGTTGCTCTCCTAGACCTCATCAATTTCTTCATCCAGTGCTCGGGATGTAAAGGTGTGTTTAAGTCACCCTGCTGCATGGCTTGGCCCTACTGGACTGAAAGGGGGAAATGTTTGAAATTGTGTGTATTCCACAAAATCACACATAGGGCTTTCACCCCGGCAGGGCTCCGTGCCGGTTCCGGTTCCAGAACCCTAATCTGAACTGGCCGGCGCGTTCAGACCGAAAAAATAATTGGTTCGGAACCTGATAAGTTGGTTCTCACAGAACCAAAAAATAGTTGGTTTTCCTTGGGAACCGTGACATCATCAGTGGGCGTGTCTCATTCTAGGCTGTGAAAACGAGCAGGAAGGAGAAGAAGGCAGTGACAACATGGAGAAAAATAATTTGCAGTGGTCTCCTGAGGAAACCAAATGTTTAGTGGCGATTTAGGCATCTACCGAATCTCAAGAAAAGCTAGAAAGCAGTACAAGAAAGAGCAAGTCATATGCCGAACTTGCAGAAGAGAGGGCCAAGGCTGGGTTCACTCGAACGCCAGACCAAATAATTAATCAACTTAAAAAAATAAAAAATAAACTGAAGAAGGACTACCGAATAATGTCCTCCCACTTTGGTTCCGCTTAAACTGGTGTTAAACTGGTTCGCCAGAAAGCACCAAGGTTCTGAGACTCCAGAACGGAACCGGAGCCAGAACCAGAACCATGTCTGTCTGAAAGCGCTATCAGGGATTTTTTTTATCTCCTCTTCATACGCTTATGTGAATCAAGGAGTTGGCCTTCATCCACGAAATGACCTTCTGTCTAATGATTCTTTCTGTATTTGCCAGGTGTGGTCAGCGGAGAGATGTTCCGCAACATGCAGAACTCTGAGATCATCCGACGAATGACAGAGGAGTTTGATGAGGTAATTATACTTCTTTTGGTATGATCATACCATATTCACCATTAAAGTCCTATTCTGTAGTTTTACTATTGGAGAAAGTGCCCCCACCTAAATGCTACACTTCCCTGTATCTTCTAGGGATGGGCAACGAATTTCGAATTTGCGAATAATAGTTTTTATTATCAAGATCGACTTTTATTATTGAAAGTTGAAAATCGTTTTTTTCATTATTATTTATATATATATATATATATTTTTTTACCTGCGCATGTATCTTTAAGAATGACACCGTTTGTCCATGTGACGTTGCCGTAGGAGCTGTGCACGAGAGCTGTGCAGTGCGCACTGGAGCAGAACGGCTCTAGGCTCAGCAGACAGCAGTGCAGCACCCAGTAGCTCTAGAAACATGACAGCTCTAGACATGTAGTAGAAATGGTCTTAAACTGTCTATATTACAGCAACACTCAGCCACAAGGAAAAGGTTTCAAGGCTTGTTTACTGCATGAAGAAAAGCTGATATTCTGTCTACTGTTCCCTGAGCCATCTCGGCGCTACGCTGATGCTAACATTGTTAACGTAGATCTGGCTGCCTATTGACAAGAAGAGTGCCAAAGTCACCCCCTCTCCCTGTCCATGGGATTTCATCTGCCATTCGTTTTTCCATAGACCTTGCATAAAATGCTTATAGAATTTGTTTTACTTGGTCAAACCAAGCGATTCAACTATACTTAGAATCAGGGGAGACCATGTAAAATTGGACTCGCACATTTATTTATTTATTTCGTTTTGCGTAGGTGAATTTTGACGAAAAGTCGACTTTGGCCCAGCGAATTTCGACTATAGTGTTTTTGCTAGAAATGCCGATCTCTAGTATGTTCAGATACCAGCCTTATTTTACTGTTTCTACTTGTACTCTCTACTTTGCTTACCTTTCTGCAGTGTTTATAACTGGTTCGCTCGGAAAAATAGCTCAAAATATCCCCAGACGTTGTTGTCTCGACTTATTTAAACGAGAGAAGTAGCTAATCGTGCCGCTAATCAAGCTAGCAATAAAAGCAATAAACAATAAAAGCACAGCGTTAGTTTGTCAGCGGAAAACTATTAATTTGAACGCGCTGTACAGGGAATGGACATAAAAGTTCCAGGCAACTTGACACTGTCAATCCGCTCCATGATGCAGATGCCAAAAATGCATAGTATAGGAACAGGCCTTCAGAGGGCAGTGTGGGAATAACAGAGCTGCCATTCTCCGAATTAAAAGCCACTGTACCATCAAACTGATTAAAAAGCTGTTATATTAAGGTAACCTGCTCAGCGTTGTTTCAACTATTAATATCACACGCTCTTTTCTAGCACCGCGCTTTGCGCGCCGTTCTGAGCATGCGCAGTTGGGCGGAGCGCCCACCCCGAGCTATTAATAGGCGTGAGATTTGGTTCCGTTTAAGACAAGACAACATCACAATCAGAATCTCTTTTTGCCAAATAAAACAAATGTATCGGATTTTATTGTGCTGACGTTGATGCAGGGGAATATATCATATTGTTGTAACTAATTGTAGTAGCATAATAACGCAGTTGCATTTAAAGATAATTGTCCTTTCTTCTGTGGCCTCTATAGGACAGTGGTGACTACCCTCTAACCATAGCAGGGCCTCAGTGGAAGAAGTTCAAATCAAGCTTTTGTGAGTTCATTGCAGTGCTGGTACGCCAGTGTCAGTACAGTATCATCTATGATGAATACATGATGGATACAGTCATCTCCCTCCTCACCGGACTGTCGGACTCCCAAGTCCGAGCCTTTAGACACACCTCGACACTGGCAGGTAAAAGGGTGTGTGTGTGTGCAGGTGTGAATGTGTTGAATTGGAGTGATGCCGGGCTATTCAGATCTACTGGTTCTTGTGCCTCTTCTTGATACATCACACTGGATGAGAACGTTCTCGTCCCGTTGGTCATTTTGGTCTTACTCATTGTGTTCTCTGGCAGCCATGAAGCTAATGACGGCGCTGGTGAATGTAGCTCTGAACTTGAGCATCAACATGGACAATACCCAGCGGCAGTATGAGGCAGAGAGGAACAAAATTGTGGCCAAGAGGGCGAACGACAGACTGGAGCTGCTCCTGCAGAAACGTAAAGAGGTGAGGCCGGCCATTTGGCCATATGCTGCTTTAGTTTTTGTTCTTGCTTCATAGGTAGTTAATTACACACACACACACACACACACACACACACACACACACACACACACACTGGTTTACTTTTTCTTTTGGTGGCTGGAGTTTCCAAATTGTTGAAATTCTGACCACATCTGTAACATTATACATAGATGTTATTTGGGGTGGGGAAATGAAAGGCCTTGGACCTGTCAAATGTGGGTTTTATAGCAGCGACTGGTGAGTTTGTGAGGCCCACCAGCCGGTCTGGTGGGTGAACAAAGTTTGCCCAAACTGGGGGAAAGTAGAACTTGTACGGAGCATGTTGATGTTCCCACAGTGATCTTTATGCATTGCCTTGTGTTTACGTCAGACATGCCTCCTTAGTCCTCCTTACATGGTAGTTTTACAACAAATCGTTCTGATATGAAAATATTGAAGAGGGCAGATTCAGCTCCCTCTAATTCAGTTGAGCTTGTTCTACCCCTGAGGCTAGAGACGACTGTCAAACTGGAAGCAGCATGTGATACGACATATGATATGACTGTCAAACTGAAAGCAAGATGTGGGGAGATGAAGTTGGAGTTGGAGTGAAGAGGCCAGCAGATGCTTAATAAGCGATGCGGTGCATTGCTGTAATGAAGGAGGCGATATCAGGCCACAGCACACAGTGGCTTGTAGGGGTTTCACAGATTAGTCGACTATCAAAACCACTAGTGGATCCCTGCAGAAAGCAGTCTCGGTACTGCAATCAAACAGTATCTCCAGCTCAGCTCAGACAAGCTTGCTAGGTTTAGTCCAATCAGATCGCGGCTCATCTGTAAACAGCCTCTCCGAGCCAATCAAGGACTCTGCTATTTCACATACCTCCAGGTTGGTCCCACCTACCTTAGTTAACGCTTTACTTGTATTTGACACCTTTTTGACGAGAATTGATCATTTGTATGCTTCCTCCGGTGATAGCCATGGCTGGAGGGATTATGTTTTCGGGTTGTCCGTGTGTGCGTCCGTCCGTCCAATGCTCGTTAACGCGATATCTCAGGAACGCCTTGACTGAACCATTTCAAATTTGGCTCAAAGGATGAACTAATTCGATTTTGGTGGTCAAAGTTCAAGGTCACTGTGACCTCACGATCGCCCGCTCCATGCTCGTTAGCACGATACCTCAGGAACACCTTGAGGGAATTTCTTCAAATTTGGCTCAAACATCCACTTGGACTCAAGGATGAACTCATCAGATTTTGGTGGTGGAAAGTTGAAGGGTCACTGTGACCTCACGTCCGTCCGTTCCATCAAGGAAGGAGGGTGGTGCTAGGTACAAGGGGGCATAGTGAGGGATAGGAAGGTTGTAGAGAGTCGGGATTTGAGGGGTGGGTAAGGGCAGTGGTTAGGGGTGTGGGTCGTGGGAGGGGGCGTGCTGAAGAAAAAGATGGTCATGGCTATGGATAGGAAGGCCGTAGAGAGTCTGGATTTGAGGTGTGGTGTAAGTAGGTGGTGGGAAGGGGCCTGGTGGTGAGGGAAAGGGGCAGGGCTAGGGAAAAGGGGCCATACTAGGGACAGGAAGGTCATAGAGAGTCTGGGTTTGAGGGGTGGGTTGGGGGATTGGTTAGGGCAGTGTTTCTCAACTGGTGGTGAGAGACCCAAAAGTGGGACGTGGGGCCGTTTTGAGTGGGTGTGTGCATGTGAAAAAAAAGTTCTACTCATTGAGGATGCTGGCGTCCACAGCCAAAACTACTGCCTTTCAGAGGCTGTAGTGGGCTAATTTTTAAAGCCAGGGTGAAGGTACTGGTACCATATGATGCTAGAAGACCCGAAGGCATCCATTGGTACCAACATGCCATGCTAGCTTGTTGTGAAGGGGGCTAAATGATGCTACAAATTCTGAAAATTGGGTCAGACTTAATGACTAAGGAAAAATGCAGCTTGAAGCTCAGCTTGTGCACAGAAGTTACTGTGCTATGTTGTGTGCTTAGAAGTTACTGTGCTATGTTGTGTGCTTAGAAGTTACTGTGCTATGTTGTGTCCTTTTTACAACATCCACGTTACTGCGTTTGGTGGCCGATGTTGAAAAATGTGAAAGAAATCCAACTAAAGTGTTATGCAATGCGAATTAAGTGTGTTAACCAATGTTTACTCCAATTATGTTATATTGTTTTGGGATAGTGCTAACTGGGAGAGATGTCATTAGAATAATAGAAGTTGAAGAAAAGGCACTGTGAGGCTATGGAGAGGGATGGGTGCTCTTAATGCAACAAATAGTAATACACATTTTATGTTATTACAGGACATGTCACACACACAGCTCACAGTTATTCTATATTAAATATGAATGTAAGGATTAAATAGGTATTTTATTAAAATTCAAGTACATAACTCAATTATTTTCTAGTGCTTAAAATCCATACTGATTTTCTATATCCTTCATACTTTTGCCAGTGAAGTTGGCATTCAATTTAATTCTAAGTGGTATTAAAAAGGGTCTTAAAAAGTTTTAGATTTAACTTGGAGAACCCTGTGGGTACCCTGCACAGAAGGACACAAGGCAATCAAAACATTATTATACACAAGAAATATCAAATAATTGTGAATTATTTTATGCTGTGACCATGAATACACCCCATTTTTAGAACTGCAGCACCTCTGTAGGTGTTGGAATGGCAGTGAGTGTGTTAGTGCTGGCAATCTAGCTAGCATTGTCAGTTTATGAGGTTATGTAACAGCAGGTCCCACTGGGCATCCGTCTGCTAGTGCCCCGTGTGTAGCCGCACCATAGCATGGTGGCATAGCACCATAGCATGGTGGCATAGTTGGCTGTCGCACACCGTCTTATGTTAACAATGCTTCCTGGTCACCTCTTACAGTTACAGTTCAGCCAAAGACTTTCTGTTTGACTAAAATGCATGTGTTCATTCTGTTGTGCTTTTCTTTTCAGCTCCAAGAAAATCAGGATGAAATTGAAAACATGATGAATGCGATATTCAAAGGAGTATTTGTTCACCGATATCGGTATGGCGCCACACTTTACAGATATATTGTCAGGGAAAATGATAGACCTGATACTGTCTGTGTTTTTGATGCTGCTAATGGACAACAATTTTAATTGTCTGATAAACAATTCCCCTGAGAAAACACTGACACTTTTATGTGTAATGTCGTGACAGTGATTCGATAGCAGAAATCAGGGCCATCTGTATAGAAGAGATTGGCGTGTGGATGAAACTCTACAGTGATGCCTTCCTCAATGACAGCTATCTTAAGTATGTGGGATGGACCATGCATGATAAGGTGGGTTACAGAGATTTTTTTTTTCTCCTCATAACAAAAGTAATTATTTGTTAGTTTAATTTTTGTTTGTGTTTAAATAACTGTACTTCATGTATTCCAGCAAGGTGAGGTGCGACTGAAGTGTCTAACAGCTCTGCAGGGTCTATACTACAACAGAGAACTCAATGCAAGACTGGAACTTTTCACCAGTCGCTTCAAGGTTAGCGCCACCTGCTGGACAACTTAAACACCCAACAGCTAAACATACACACTCCGCAACAAACTCTCCTCTTATACTCTGTGGACATGTTTTTGGTCGAGCCACCCGAATTTGATATACTTAACAAATTACTATTTTTAATATTATACGTATTAAATGTATGGCCTTTTTCTCTTTTCACAGGATCGTATTGTCTCCATGACTCTAGACAAAGAGTATGATGTTGCAGTACAAGCAATAAAACTACTCACTCTTGTCTTGCAGTAAGTGGCTTATTTTTTCTTTGTCTTTTTACCGATAACTGTTGTAACCCCGGCATCCATGTTCACCTCAATTCATTAGGACATTAGCTTTCTGTTAACGGCAATTAGTTGAGCACATAGTTTTGAAGAGTTGTTCAGGCTGGATAGGTACCTGTGCATGCTATCGGTAACTACTGCGTAACCCTATTTGACCGACCCCGTGTGTTTGTCTCTGCAGTAGTACGGACGAGGTGCTGAGCCCCGAGGACTGCGAGAGTGTCTATCACCTGGTCTACTCTGCCCACAGGCCTGTCGCCATAGCAGCCGGAGAGTTTCTCTTCAAGAAGTATGTCAGACGCAAATCTCACTCCTAAATCATTGAGGCACTATCAAATGATAATGTGACTTCAGTAGAAGCAGGTTAGGAAAGAAGGATAAAGAACAGGGAGGACAGAAGATGAGGTTTGTATAATCAGCATGTAGAGTCACTAATCCCAGTTCTCTGGGAATGGAAGGATTGAGTGAATAGTTGTTTTTGACATACCAGACCAAACTTTGTTGGGGAAAAAAAGTTCATATACATTGATTTTGCATGCATATGGACATAACTAATAATAATAGTCATTTTTTTTTGCATCACTGTACATTTTACTCACTATGTTCATCCTGACAGTTGTTCAGTTTGGAACTGAAGTCTGGATAGTAAGGTTGTGTAGTCAGTTCTCAGCCTAGGCGCTGAGTTTTCATTTAGCTTGCCCCCTCACCCCTGCTACTCAAGACAGATTTGAGGGGTGCTTTTGTGCAAGACACCGCTAGTGATTAATGTGTCTACCCCACTATCCTCAAAGATTGTTCAGCCACCGGGAACCTGAGGAGGAGGGCGCCCCCAAGAGGAGAGGCAGAGCGAGCCCCAACACCAACCTCATTAAGACCACTGTCTTCTTCTTCCTGGAGAGTGAGGTACACAATCTCATTCTCTCTCTCCTCTAATATGCTCACACACAGGCTCTCATATTTTGTGTTTGTTGGCGATATGTGAGCAATTGAATCAGCCATCCTGAGTCAGCATGCACATCTCTCTCTCCTCAGCTCCACGAGCATGCAGCATACCTCGTGGACTCTCTGTGGGAGTGTGGTGCAGAGCTACTGAAAGACTGGGAGTGTATGATCAGCTTACTACTAGATGACCCACTGCCAGGAGAGGAAGGTATGGCAGTGTTCCCTTGACAGTTGACATCACTGGCACGTGGTCCAGAGCACAGCTATGGCATGGGTGTATGTTCTGACAGTCCTGTCTCTTGTTGCTTGTAGCTCTTACTGACAGGCAGGAGACGGCTCTGATTGAGATCATGCTGTGCACTGTACGCCAGGCTGCTGAATGCCACCCGCCTGTGGGCAGAGGCACGGGGAAACGGGTAAGAGATGCCAGCACATTCTTCAATAGTGGAACTGAGATGTTTTTTTAACATGAGTACAGTTTTTGCTTGCATGGCCTCGTCAGCACTGTAAGCTGGTGTGTCAGATGAGCCACACTGGGTTTTGAGGACGGGCATCTTCGCTGACTGGCTGTGTCTATGAGCAGGTGATGACAGCCAAGGAGAAGAAGACTCAGCTGGACGACAGAACCAGGATGACAGAGCTGTTTGCTGTGTCATTGCCCCCTCTACTGGCCAAGGTACGTCACATACGCTCTGTCCTTAAAAGCACTTGCCGGAACCTCTGTAGGCTTCTCTGAGTTGTGTTTATCCATGAGAAAATACCATTATGTGGGAATGTTTGTCATGCAGTATGCTGTGGATGCAGAGAAGGTGACAAACTTGTTGCAGCTGCCCCAGTTCTTCGACCTGGAAATCTACACCACAGGACGTCTGGAGAAGGTAAGAAAAGAAGGACTTCCCACTTGCCAGAAACTCCCAAGGTTTTGATTTTTTAATACTAACCAGAGTGCATAGATCAGTTTAATCAGTCTGTGGTAGGGCTGGGCGATATATCGATATTATGTCAATATTGTGATTTGAGACTAGATGATATGGTCTTAGATTTTGAATATTGTGATATGGCATAATTGTTGTATTTTCCTGCTTTTATAGGCTGCATTACAGTAAAGTGATGTCATTTCCTGAACTTACCAGACTCTTGTATTATTTTCCTTTACCTACGTAGTCATTATATCCACATTGATGATTATTTATCAAAAATCTCAATATGTAAATATTGAAATAAATGTGTAAATATATTGTGAAAGCACCAATAGTCAGGGAAGCAAACCCTGTCTTTGCATTTTATTTTGATCACAGACTTGTGTTTTAATAAGTGTTTGTGACATCTCACCTGTTACTTTGACTGACAACTGAACATTTAGCCCACTTCGTAGGAAATACAGAGATATATATTGTGTATCGCCATTTAGCCTAAAAATACAAGATGTGTTTTTTTGGTCCATATCGCCCAGTCCTTGTCTGTGGCAATAATAGGTTGTCATCCGTGTTGGCATTTATCACACGTCAATCTTCCTCCTCTTGTCCACCACAGCACCTCGAATCCCTGCTGCGACAGATCAGAGAGATAGTGGAGAAGCACACAGACACAGAGGTTTTGGAGGTCTGCTCCAAGACCTACCACTCTCTCTGCAATGAGGAGTTCACCATCTTCAACAGGGTAGACATCGCTCTCTCCCAGCTGCTGGACGAACTAGTGGACAAGTTCAACAAGCTACTGGAGGACTTTCTACAAGAGGTAAGGGCGGCAAGATCAAAAAAGCAGATCTGTGCATTCATGCTTACCGATATGCATTTGGTGAAACGGCTCCGCATTTTGACAGCAAAGTAATATGCTAGTTGTTGCTGTAAAATATGCCGTAAGACGCTTGTTGTTCTGATTAAAAAGCTGTGGCAGGGGCATGAAGCTGAGATGGACTTCAATGGATTGCTTCAATAAATGCAGTCCATGCCGTAAAATGTTCTACTTCAGCGCCATGCATACTGGCCACCGACATCTCCAAGCCAAGTCCACAGCTGAAGATACTCATGGCTCAAAAGGCATCCATCTCTGAGCTACTTTTTTTTGCGGCAGCAAGGCCTAGCAACAGCCAACGCTGCTGACTCAAGGATAAATCCTGGCAACTTCTCTCCAGAGTAACAAAAAAAACGTCAAAAACGTCCGAGCATTCCCAGACCATGTGTATAGAAGTACCCGGGGTTGCCCGGGGGCATAACACACAGTTAGGACTTTGAGATAGTTTCATCTGAAATAATTTACGAGACGTACAGTATAGTCTATGGGCGTAGTTGTAATGAATCATTTGGTGATTGGGGTTCCTGGAAGATAGAATAATATTAATCTACACCATATCCCAATTGATTATACTGGATGAAATTGGAAGATCCCTGAGGTATTAAATGAGGTATTAAATTTTGTAGCTGATTGTGTTAAATGGGCATATGATATTGTCTCGTATCGATCGCAGACCCCTGAATTTAATCAAAATCGTATCATGGCAGACTTTGGGATATCAGCAAATATCGTATCGTTGTCCAAAGAATCTATAATATTGTATATATCGTCTATAATATCTTGTGATTTAGACCCCATATCACTGATGTGACGAAAGTGGTGTTGAGGTCTTACAATATATTGAAAAGGTCTTAAAAGGTATTGGAATTAACTTCAGGAATCCCGCATAATGCATATACTCTGGTTAATATGCGAGGAGATGTTTTCTTGAATTGAAATGTGCTGACTCTGGAATGAGATACGATTGCGCAACTTGATCCATAGAATTTAACACTGTTGCATAATTATTGTTTCCAGGGTGAAGAGGCTGATGAAGATGATGCCTACCAGGTTCTGTCAACTCTGAAGAGGATCACCGCTTTCCACAAGTATGAGATTTTCTTTTCCTGCATTACCTCTTTGTGTGCTTTACAGCCCTCATCTCTCATCATCTCCTGTCTTCTGTCCAGTCAGTACTGTCCTTGACCTTTGATTCTGTGTGCATGTGCCTAAAACTGACCGAGACTTTCTCCTATCCGCCCCAGTGCACATGACCTATCTCAGTGGGACCTCTTCACCAGCAACTTCAAGTTGCTCAACACGGGCATAGAGAACGGAGACATGCCTGAACAGGTTATTAAGTGTACACATACACACACGTGTTATGTTAATGTAAGCTCTTAACAGATACTCACAAATTGTCTGTGTGTTTTTTTTTTTGCCTGAACAGATAGTAATCCACTCACTGCAGTGTACCCACTATGTTATCCTGTGGCACCTGGCCAAGATATCAGAGGGCAGCTCCAAAAAAGTAAGCTCCACTAAAAGCTCTCTTTGCTGTCCTTATTCTGCACCAATTTAAAGAGCACTGTATTCACCTTATGTTGCCCCGCCCACTTTTTCTCCTCCGTGTAGCCGCCGGTTGCATTGTAAACATCGATAAAAATGTAAACTATCAATGAAGTTTGGCAACGTTCAGCGGCTACACTGCGGCGGGTGTGGCCGACTTCAGTTACATGCTCATAGCTTTACTGCTGCGAGGAGCTGATGGCTGGCATCCGGTCGGCATAACGTTAGTTACAAATTAAGCACGTTGACGGTGTTTTCTCACTGCCAGTAGGGGTTGACAGATACTAGCTAGTCCGGCCGGTCACACAGCCAGCGCTCCTCACTGCTCTGTGAATTTTTCCAAATAGATGTTATTCTGATAAACTGGTCACATATTTGGAATATATGTTACGTTCTCATCTCAGCAGTTTGTGTGTTTGTTTTTGTTTTTTGCTTGAGAACCGCTTTTTGGCAAGTCTAAAAATGATGAAGGTAGGAGCAATCTACTTCCGGGTCTAAAACGGAATAACGCTTACAACATGACGTTATGCAGAAGTGTCCTGATATGGGCAAATGATAAGGTGAATAGGTGTAGCGTGTATGATGTTAACAACTGCTCAACTCCTTTTGCAAATTAGGAGGACATGGTGACCCTGAGGAAGCAGATGAGGGCATTCTGTATGATGTGTCAGCGCTACCTCACCAATGTCAACACAGCGGTCAAAGAACAGGTATGTGGCATTAAAACTAGGGATGCACATTTTACACAAATTCCGGGATCGATCATTGGTAATGTTAACGATCAATCAATCGAGTAAATGTAATTCAAAATACAAAATTTTCCAAACAATACCAAATGCGTTTTTTCCTCAATAAAACCTTTATTTATACAGCAGCAACAGTATATTTCTCACAGCATTGCATAGCATAGCCTATGCTATGAAACACATAAAAACGTACAGGCATAACTTTTAGACATGTCAACATTTGCCCAGAATCTGTGCTGCGGCCGCTGCCTAGGTCCAACAAGGGATCATTTACAGCAGATTGTTTATTTTTTCTGCTCACCATGCGTCGCAGCTCTTAAACACTGATGTCGAGTTGCACAGCTCCAGTCCAGGTGAGACTAGGATCCAGGCAATTTATCCGAATGAATATTGTTCAAGTGATTGTTGTTGTAGGTGTACACAGAATCACAGGTAGGCATCATGTCCTTTTCTATAACCCCGCAGATCGATTGGGTTATTTTTTATTTTTAAAACAATAAACGAGAGAGTCAGGCTGTAACGTTATAAACATTTATTCTCAGACAGCTAGTACGCTCGTCAACAGCGGAAGCTTCACTCTCGTTACCCATACACATCTTGTTCTACGGCAACTCTTGAGGGGACAAACACAGAGCCTCGCATACCAAACACTGAACAGTCTGTTACAGTGATATCATTGCGCCCTCTGGAGGATCATTGAAAAATGATTTGAAAACACCGTTCTACTGACAGAATCCACGTTTGCTTTTGTTGTTGTTTTGATCGAGTAAATTCTCACATGCTCGAGTAAATCCTTAACGAGCCAGTAATCGAGCTTCGAATAATTGTGTGCATCCCTAATTAAAACCCCAGCGCTACATAGGCTTCTGGTCTTCTAATAATCATATTTGTATGTATGGGACTTTTAGAAATCTACTACTATGAATGCTAATGCTAAAAGTGAGTTTTAAGAAGTGATTAGAAGATGATAATTAACGAGCCTAATCTCTGTGGGAAACGTAATTTGAAAGTTTAGGAACCCTGATTGCAACGGCCCAATCACCTCTTGTTTTTAGTCTAGATTTTCATTTTAGTCTAGATTTTCAAACGTAAAGCTCTAATCAGACTCATCAATTGCAAGTTGCTCTTTTCTATAACACAGATTTAGCCACATCTGTCTGCACACTGACTTTTACCATTTTGTCATCTATATATTTTCCCCCTCTCTCCTGCAGGCATTCACCATCCTGTGTGATGTTCTGATGATCTTCAGCCACCAGATGGTGTCCGGAGGCAGGGAGCATCTGGAGCCCCTGGTCTACTCTCCAGAGGACTCGCTGCAGACTGAACTGCTTTCCTTCATCCTAAACCATGTCTTCATAGACCAGGATGATGACACAAACAGCACAGGTACAGTAATGCAAAAAACATGCTACAACGTCAGCCTCCACTCGGAGCCTTGCCGATGGCAGCTAGACCTCTATACTCGAACGTCAGTTTGACGAGGGGGTTGCAGTGGAGTCCCCAGCAAAATGAGTACCGGTAAATTGAGTGATTTCACTATGATTTCAATGACTAGAAGTTTGTCCAAGGAGAGAATGTAGTGCATATACTTGGTAATAGCTTTTACTCTGTCCTGTTATCTCCCCATCAACATTATATTATACTTGCACTGTTCGCTACGTCACATTTTCAGGGTGCTGCACACCAGCTGTGCCGGCAGGCTCGCCAGCCGCGGCGCAACCCTCGGTGCCTACGACACTGTAGCATGGTTTCCAGTTAAAGATGACTAAACAATACATACTCTTGACACTCTCAGTCTCTCTACACAAGTAAAACTGCAACACCCCATCCAAGGGAATAATAATCATAAAGTAAAATATCACATTTCAAATAAGTGGCAGTTAATAAAAAAAAAAAAGATTCAGCGAATGACATCCCAATCTTTCTTATAGAATTTTTAGATTTTGGGGTTGGGGATCATTGTGCTCAAGATCAATTAAAGTATGTAGTTTAAAGGATAAGGCTGGTGTTTTTAAATCTGTGTTTCCCCCACATAGACTTGGTACCAAGTATATTATGTTTACTACACCCCCCCCCCCCCCCCCCCCCCCACACACACACGCACGCATACACGCACACACACACACACACACACACACACACACACACACACACACACACACACACAGAGTCTGCCTTGCTGCCAAGTCCTCATTTCGTTGCTTTGCTTACCATACATTGTACTGTGGCATGTGACAAATAAAACTTTGAACTGCTGTTATAAAGAAAATGTACTTTAGCCTAGAGGGGAGCATGAGCAAATGTAAAGGAAGTGCTATTTTTGTGCCATCCTGTGTCTGACGTGTTCTGTGGTTTACTCTGTGTCTGACGTGGCCTGTGGTTTACTCTGTGTCTGACGTGGCCTGTGGTTTATCCTGTGTCTGACGTGGCCTGTGGTTTACTCTGTGTCTGACGTGGCCTGTGGTTTATCCTGTGTCTGACGTGGTCTGTGGTTTACTCTGTGGTTTACTCTGTGTCTGACGTGGCCTGTGGTTTACTCTGTGTCTGACGTGGCCTGTGGTTTACTCTGTGTCTGACATGGTCTGTGGTTTACTCTGTGTCTGACGTGGCCTGTGGTTTACTCTGTGTCTGACGTGGCCTGTGGTTTACTCTGTGGTTTACTCTGTGTCTGACGTGGCCTGTGGTTTACTCTGTGTCTGACGTGGCCTGTGGTTTACTCTGTGTCTGACGTGGCCTGTGGTTTACTCTGTGTCTGACGTGGTCTGTGGTTTACTCTGTGGTTTACTCTGTGTCTGACGTGGCCTGTGGTTTACTCTGTGTCTGATGTGGCCTGTGGTTTACTCTGTGTCTGATGTGGCCTGTGGTTTACTCTGTGTCTGATGTGGCCTGTGGTTTACTCTGTGTCTGATGTGGCCTGTGGTTTACTCTGTGTCTGATGTGGTCTGTGGTTTACTCTGTGGTTTACTCTGTGCTTTACTCTGTGGTTTACTCTGTGGTTTACTCTGTGCTTTACTCTGTGCTTTACTCTGTGCTTTACTCTGTGCTTTACTCTGTGCTTTACTCTGTGCTTTACTCTGTGCTTTACTCTGTGCTTTACTCTGTGCTTTACTCTGTGCTTTACTCTGTGCTTTACTCTGTGCTTTACTCTGTGCTTTACTCTGTGCTTTACTCTGTGCTTTACTCTGTGGTTTACTCTGTGCTTTACTCTGTGGTTTACTCTGTGCTTTACTCTGTGCTTTACTCTGTGGTTTACTCTGTGCTTTACTCTGTGCTTTACTCTGTGGTTTACTCTGTGCTTTACTCTGTGCTTTACTCTGTGCTTTACTCTGTGCTTTACTCTGTGCTTTACTCTGTGCTTTACTCTGTGCTTTACTCTGTGCTTTACTCTGTGCTTTACTCTGTGCTTTACTCTGTGTTTACTCTGTGCTTTACTCTGTGCTTTACTCTGTGCTTTACTCTGTGGTTTACTCTGTGCTTTACTCTGTGCTTTACTCTGTGCTTTACTCTGTGCTTTACTCTGTGCTTTACTCTGTGCTTTACTCTGTGCTTTACTCTGTGTTTACTCTGTGCTTTACTCTGTGCTTTACTCTGTGCTTTACTCTGTGCTTTACTCTGTGGTTTACTCTGTGCTTTACTCTGTGCTTTACTCTGTGCTTTACTCTGTGCTTTACTCTGTGCTTTACTCTGTGTTTACTCTGTGCTTTACTCTGTGCTTTACTCTGTGCTTTACTCTGTGGTTTACTCTGTGCTTTACTCTGTGCTTTACTCTGTGCTTTACTCTGTGCTTTACTCTGTGCTTTACTCTGTGCTTTACTCTGTGGTTTACTCTGTGCTTTACTCTGTGCTTTACTCTGTGCTTTACTCTGTGCTTTACTCTGTGCTTTACTCTGTGGTTTACTCTGTGGTTTACTCTGTGCTTTACTCTGTGCTTTACTCTTTCTTTCTTTCTTTATTGGTTTATTGTGACGGGACAATGCACATTAATGGACATGTTCAGAAATACAGAAGCCTCTATATACAAAAACATGTAAATATGCCGGAGTTAGCTAATGCTAATTTACATCCGTTGTCCCCAATAAATATCAAAACAGTCACTCATTTCATTCATTCAACGCACAGACTGAAATATACATGTAACGTGTCATCGCAAAAGATACCACAGCATTACAGACATCAAGATTACAGCAAAACACAGACAGGATGTACGCAACAAACTGATATACCTGTAGCGTGTCATCGCAAGAGATACCACACATTACAGACATCAAAATTACAGCAAAACACAGACAGGATGTACATGCAGCATGTCAGTGCTAAGAGAAGAATACTACACCTTCCATTCGACAGGTTACAAGATAACAATACATAGAAACAATATGAAGGCTACTCTACTCTCTCTTAAGTGTTACACTTAAGTGGTGAAGTGCCTAGTGCAGGAAGAGAAGAAGATTTGGAAGGCAGCTATTAAGCTAGTGTTCACAAATTTGGTTTGTTTTAAGCCATATTTTGAGCTGGCTTTTGAATGCCGCAAAAGTGGGGCTTTCCCTAATAGCCATAGGAAGTGTGTTCCAGCTAGTGCTGCCACTCTGTGCTTTACTCTGTGCTTTACTCTGTGGTTTACTCTCTCTGTGGTTTACTCTGTGCTTTACTCTGTGGTTTACTCTGTGCTTTACTCTGTGGTTTACTCTGTGCTTTACTCTGTGGTTTACTCTCTCTGTGGTTTACTCTGTGCTTTACTCTGTGGTTTACTCAGATGGGCAACAGGACGACGAGGCGGGCAAGATTGAAGCTCTGCACAAGAGGAGGAACCTGTTGGCCGCTTACTGTAAACTAATTATCTACTGTGTGGTGGAAATGAGGACTGGTGCAGACATCTTCAAACAGTACATGAGGGTAAGACTGGCTTTACTCAGCTTTTACACTTTTTCTTCATTACAGTCACACTCGTATCTTATAGCCATGGATAAGTGCGACTCACTGGTCTCGTTCAGTGACTTGCTCTAGCTCAGCCATTCTCAAACTTAACAATGCCCTGGCCCACTTTGAAATCTGAAAATCTTCAAATTGGCTGGTTTATGTCATAGAAATCACAAATTACCTATGCCAGTAAAACATTTCTTGGGTTTAATTTACTCTTTCTGTCTGTGGGAAAGAATGTTGTTTCTTGCTGAGAAAAGACTTTTAGTCTTCCCAGAGGGATAAGCACTAAGAACCTTCTGGATGTTCCCCAATGTATCAATAAATGTTCCTCATGTATCTACTACTGTATCATTGTAACATATTTGAATAAGAACTCCAGCTTTCAATTTGTTTCATTTTATGACAAACAAATGTTATCTGAGCTCGCACTTCTGCAATGTTCCACTGTAAAGACATGAGACACAGAATGATGCTCTTGCCTTTTCTACTCCTATCATTTTGATGAAGCGATTTGTGCCATTGTTCGAACAATTAGATGCAACAAGAAAGACCACTCTTTTCTCAAGTGGGAGAAAGGGTTAAATAGAGGGAGACTCCCGCAAAAATCTGGATTGTTTGCAGGTACTCGCAGGTCACGGCCCACCTGCAGTACATCCATGGCCCACCAGTGGGCCCACACTTTATGAATCACTGGGACCTAGAGCAGTTATTCCCTAGGCCTAGAGTCTAGGTCATGGACACATTTACTGTTGCATTTATATAATGTCTCTCTAAGACAGTAGACATGCAAATTAGCTCACTTACTGGCTATAATTCAATATGGCTGTTTTGTTAATGTATCTCTCTCTCTCTCTCTAGTATTACAATGACTATGGTGACATCATCAAGGAAACCATGAGTAAGACTCGGCAAATCGACAAGATCCAGTGTGCCAAGACACTTATCATCAGTTTACAGCAGGTCAGTGTACATTTTTTTTATTTTTTTATTTAACCTTTATTTATCCAGGGAGGACCATTGAGAGCATGCTCTCTTTTTCAAGAGAGGCTGTGACCTTCCTCCTAAATCATATTGATTACACATGATAATCATGTACATTACATTGAAATAGTTGATCTGATTTTTCACCTCTTTCTTCCGTCAGCTCTTCAATGAAATGCTGTCCGACCTGGGTCATGGATTCGATCGCTCGTCGTCTTCATTCTGTGGGATCAAAGAGTTGGCCCGTCGTTTCTCGCTCACGTTCGGTCTTGACCAGGTCAAAACCAGAGACGCCATTGCTATGCTGCACAAGTGAGGCTCCACTCTGCTCTGGTTACATTGCACATGTTAGAATTTTGGCCTTGTGTTTGGGATCTCTAAACTGTCACATTTGAGACTATTGAGAAATAAATACTATTTTGCCTCTGTAATGCCACGGTATATTTCCCCTGCCTTTTGGACAGGGTTAAGTAGTATAGCCTCATAGTGGGTTCTTCCCATTCCTATGCACTGCGAGCGCAAAAAACATTCTAGTCAAAGAGGAGGCTGTGTAGACCCACTCTGAAGCCATAATAACCCATATATTAGGCAGATATTGGCCAGTCACTGTTGTCTTGAATTGTCTAGTGGCCACTATATGATCAATAATAATAATAATAATAATAATGATTGGATTTATATAGCGCTTTTCTAGACACCCAAAGCGCTTCACAGAAATCATTATTCATTCACACCATTCGTACCAGTGGTGGTAAGCTACGGGTGATGTAGCCACAGCTGCCCTGGGGAAGACTGACGGAAGCGTGGCAGCCATTTCGCGCCTACGGCCCCTCCGACCACCACCAACATTCATAGACATTCATACCCATTCATACGAGGCAATGAGGGTTAAGTGTCTTGCCCAAGGACACAACGACAACAGCTGGGAGGGAGCGGGATTCGAACCGCCAACCCTTGAGTCATTGGCCGACCTGCTCTACCTCCCGAGCTAATGCCGTCCCTCGCAGTTTGCAATATGCAGTTTGTTTGATCAAATATTGATCAAACAATACTAGAGTGGTTGTCTAATCAGAATTAATTCTAAAGTGATATGATTTGACTCCACACATGTATTCAGGAATGTTTTATTGCAATCCTAATCATAATGTCCTGGGTTTCAATTAAGTTTTAGTTTAAATGTATGTTTGAATATTGTTTCAGAAGGTTTTCTGCCCTGCCAAGAACAACATTCTGGGGAAACACTTAATATTAAGAATTTCTGGGGGGGAAATTGGCACAAAATCTGTCAAGTTTCAAGATATAAAATATTATATATATTTTATCCTATCCCCAATTTTAATCAAAAATAGTGGTGTCAGTTTCAACCTTCAAAAACCCATATTGGCCGAACCCCATTACATGCTGGGATTTGAATATGCAATAGTATTGCATATTCAAATGGGTATTTTTTTTGCTAAAACCCTGTTCAGTACTGTGTCCATGCTCACTCTGTCTTCCTCTCTGTGTCTGCCTTCTTTCAGAGATGGTATAGAGTTTGCGTTCAAGGAGCCTAGCCCTCAGGGAGAAGGCAACCCTCCCCTCAACCTGGCCTTCTTGGACATCCTCAGCGAGTTCTCCTCCAAGCTCATGAAACAAGACAAGAGGACTGTGTAAGTCTGCCTGCAAAGACGGCCGGGAAGCTATAGTGTCTCAGCACAACAGGTGTTCATGACAACTGGAGCAACTGGTGTTTCTGTTGTGCGAGTGTTTGGCGTGAGGCCCCCTCCCTCCAGTTGGAATGTGCACCTGGTTTTGTGTGTGGTGTCTGTCTTTTGTATGCATGGTTGCGTGAGTCTGCCTCTCTGACGCCCCCCTCTCCCTCTCCTCCCCAGCCACATGTACCTGGAGCGCTTCATGACGTTCCAGATGGCACTGCAGCGAGAGGACTGCTGGCTCCCGCTCATCTCCTACAGGAACTCCCTGCAGGCTGGTGGTGACGACGACACCATGTCTGTGATGAGCGGCTATTCCAGCAGAGGTTCCTCGATCCGCTCCAAGAAGACCAAACCACCTGTCGTTGCAGCAGGAACCTCGGCAGCCAAGAGGAAGCTGCCAGAAGGTAGAGAGCACATGGGAAGGAACAAGATCAAAAACATTAATAGCACTTTGCAGTTCTTCTTTCCTTTCCCTTTTTTCATTTTTCATGTTTACTCCTCGAGATAATTGTTTATTTTCTACAGGCAGCAACATGTAAAAAAAAACGCCTCAGAGATCATTATGAGCTCTTCTGTTATGAACTATATGCATCTGTCACCCCCCCCCCCCCCCGTGTCCCACACACAGTAAAGGTCTAGAGTAGGCCAGCCATAATGTTAGGAAAGTGGAGTTGGAGCCCAGATTAACCCAGATGCGTCCCCAGCAGCCTGGTTGATGGAAGAGGAGATTAAACAGCAGATGGTAGGAGAGAGCCAGAAGAGTCAAATGCTCCTTAAAAATCACACAGGGCCACTGAAATCTGCATCTGGGCCAAAGCATGTAGTGTGTCAGCACACACGTATCTATTGGCGCCTGAAGATGTCTTCAGAATAATTAATTTATGTTAACAAATAAAAAATATATAGAATTTAATTGACAAGGGAGCATGATTCACTGATAGGTGGTAGGAAAAAAACTGAAGTGGTCATTGACCAAATGACTGGTTAGTGATCTTTACACTGGAACATTTTGAGAACCACTGCCTTAGTGTGTTAAACACATTCTATATGTGTTTAACACACATATAGAATATGTGTGTGTTAAACAAGTATGTGTGCAATGTTTTTGTTTGTGTGTTTGTGTAACTGTTTTGCCCCTTCGCTTCCAGAGGAGAGCAGCAGCAGCAGTGAGGTGTGGCAGCAGAGTATCCAGACCCCAGTCATGATGCCGTCCCCACACCTCACCTCCACCGCCATACGGGACCCTAAGAGGGGCCGTGACGACAGCTTCATGGGGGTCTACGCCCTTCCTCACGAGCAGCCGCAGCCACAGCCCCACCAACTCCCACCGCATCATCAACAACAGACGCCTCAGCTCCACCAGACACCCATGGATTACAAGTATGGATGCCTCACTTCACTACTGCAACCCGGGGACCAACATGAACTTTTCCCCTCAATATCATGTCAGAAACCCCCTGGATGCAAGGAAGCTTCCACTTCCTCCAAACAAAAAGACAAATTGTTTTAATTGATCGTCCGTTAAGTCCTTGCATCCTAATGCTACCTACTACTCAAGACATTTTGCAAACGTAGGAAGGCTCATATCCGAGCCCATCGTTCAGTCCAGTGGATTGCTTATTCCTTGGGAATGGGATCAGAGGGCTAGAATATGTGCCAGAATACATTAGGATAGAGTTCAGCGTAATTTCCCATTTGCACGCTATTCATTTTGGGGGCAAATGCTAGCAAAATACTTGTACTTAGTGGGCTGCCAAGTGCTGCACTGCCCTCTTGGGACACTGAGGGACTAGTTTACTGGCCCACTCAGACTTTTTAGTGGCTCCAAGCCAGTGAGCTTGGAGTGCGTATTGTTGGACCTGATATTATTGTGTTATCTCCAGTTCAACCACCAAAGGCACGCCTTCCTAAGATGTGTCCGTGTGTTTAGTTCCCAGGTGACGTGGATGCTGGCCCAGAGACAACAGGAAGAGGCACGCCAGCAGCAGGAAAGAGCCATGAACTACGCCAAGCTCAGGACCAATCTGCAGCATGCTATGTAAGAGATACACACACACACACACACACACACACACACAGGTTGACTAAAGTTGGGCTCAGATTACAAGATTTTTTCGCCAATTTATCCCAGATTTGCCCCTCCCGTGAATCAGGGGAGATACCTGGACCGCCACAGAGTTTGGCACAGAGTATCTGCTAATGTGAGCTGTGTACAGATCAAATTTGAACCCTCCCGAACCGTCCGAAGATGCATCGGAGCCGCCCCGATCATTTCTAACCTGTCTGATATTTGCGAGTATCTGCACGGCGATGTTACGTCATTATGCCTTTGAACATTGGATAATACCACAACACTGGCCAGGACAGCTGACTCGTTAGGCAAGATAATCATCATAATATCGTGTAGTGTGTGATGCACCGTCATGTTCCAAACTTGTAGTGTGAGCTTGTTTGCGATTTGAGAGAAGAAAATATGTTAATTTTCTGTGTGATGCAACCCGATTTCAAAATCAGTTAGGATTTTAAAACAACTTGTAATTTATTTTGAGCCCAGCTTAATGATCTCTCTTTTCAAGTCCATTTACATCATTTCATATTGTTTGTTTGTGCAGTCGTCGTGGCACTGGTCTTATGGAGGAAGACGAAGAGCCCATCGTGGAGGACGTGATGATGTCATCTGAGGGTCGTATGGATGACCTGAACGAAGGCATGGATTTCGACACCATGGACATTGATCTGGTGAGATACAATTTTCACTGAATTAACTATGAATTTGTCCTTCATTCAGAATACAATGTTGTTTATGAAACGGATAGTTCCGATCCTTGATTATGATTGGCTGAACCGTGCTCGAAGCTGTTGTAAAATCCTCTGTAAATACTATAAACACACACACACGTGTGACCCCATCACAGTATTTCTGCGCCATGTTAGCTAGCTACGTTAGCTAAGCCTGCTGCCTACATGGCTGTAACAACGTTCGTCACCCTCAAAACTCCACTGAGTGACCAAAACATTAGCTAGTTAACCATTTCGAGTCACGCTCTTCCTATGGGGGGCATCAGCTTTAAAAATGTCTTGTCCGGTTGGATCATATCTCCGCAATAATGAGGTTATCCTTGCAGCTAAGCTACGAAGGGAATATTGTTTCCGGCGTAACTTGCGCTGTTTTTCTGGGCTTATCTGCTTGGTGTATAGCACAGAATCAGATGACGTGTGACTATACAGCAGGCGCTCATCGAATGTTGAACTGTCTGGAGGGGGACTTGAAGGACTACATTGCTTGGCGGAAGAACGATTATTTGTTATCAATGTTGCTTCTTTTTGTTGTTGCTCAAACCTTACCAGGTAGGCTAACAGAGATGTTTCAGCAACCGGTCACAGTGGCTAGTCCTTTTTCACCGTTTTACCAGCCAATTATATTTTTAGGGCCCTCCAAGTCCAAACAATGAGTGGTTGCCTGCCAAAGCTGCTGATAGAGAAGAAAATGTATCTAAATAATCTATGCATCGTAGCTATAAGTGCAACAACCTTTATATGTATTCAGCCCTGTTGGTCTGCACCTCACAAAATACAGGTGTGTGTGTGTCTGTCTGTCTTCCGTCCGTCCTTTAGAGAAGAAAAACTAACCAGCGTTTGGCTGGTGGTAATTTAATTTCCCGCCCTGCTCTCAACACACTTTGTCATTCTCTTCCAGCCACCCTCTAAGAACCGTCGTGAGAGATCTGAGCTGAAGCCAGACTACTTTGACCCTGCTTCTATCATGGATGAATCGGTAAGGAATGCCATCTCTTGTCTCCATATCATCTAGATTTGTTTTTACCTTGTGAGTTTATAAACGATCTGTAATGTTCTTGTGTTGTTTGAGCTCATCCTGACAGAAACGCTGTGGCGTAAAGAGTAGGACAGGACATGTATAGACATTCAGTGCTCCGCTCGCTATGTGTTGACTCAGAAATGTTAGGATGTTCTGTGCCAACTTGCAATACTTGATTTTAACTAAAGATAAAGAAAAAAGATCCTTGCAGAAATGTGTTTTCTCATAGCCAAACACTTTCCGTCTTGTTGCATTCAGCTCTATTTTCGATATGACGAACAACCCACTCCAGTCCAACTGAAAACAGTGTGTGCCTCGGTGCATATCTTGAGTCAGAATGACTTTTCCACAGTGCTGGAAGTGAAGTGGCTGAATATGCAGTTGTATTTTATAACGGAAGGCTGGAACGAGATGAAATACAACCAATGCGATGGAAAAAGTCGAAAATCTAGGCGGCTGCAGTTGTCTTTTTGCTGAGTCTGCTTCAGACCGTGTCAGCATTGTTTGCAAACTCCAATTTACTCAATAATAGCTGAGTCTGATTTAACCAGATCTCTATCCAATAATAGACAAATTAATTTTGTTTCATTTCTTTTTAGCCTTCTTATAAATCTAAACAGCTAATCCAGGCCACACGCTTGTTAGATTAAAAAAAAGCCACCCAGCCCTTTCTACCAACAATAGTCAGACCTCCATTACTCTCTCCCTTGTGAGAGTACCGTAATCACAGTGCAACCACAGTTTGATTCTCAGTTTGGTGCTCTGTATTACATTTAATCATTACAATATAAGCAACTTTTAGGAACTATTAGGGGGACAAATTACATGCATTAGTTTGTAGAAGCAAATATAGTTTGCTTTGCTATATGAAAAACAAATCAAGAAATAGTTGGGCATCTGTATTGAATTCTAAGTATTTTTAGTCGTAACAAAAATTTCCAAATGACACCCAGTCCGACTGAAGAGGGAAGCTCATTTTTGTCGTCGTCGTTGTCAGCCCCCCCCCCCGGGCAGGATGTCACATACTGAATCTGTTCTTAGTATTTGTGTGGTTTGCACTTGATTATTTGAATTCGTTCTTAGTGTTTGTGTGGCTTGCACCTGATGATTTAAATTCGTTCTTAGTGTTTGTGTGGCTTGCACCTGATGATTTAAATTCGTTCTTAGTGTTTGTGTGGCTTGCACCTGATGATTTGAATTCGTTCTTAGTGTTTGTGTGGCTTGCACCTGATGATTTAAATTCGTTCTTAGTGTTTGTGTGGCTTGCACCTGATGATTTGAATTCGTTCTTAGTGTTTGTGTGGCTTGCACCTGATGATTTGAATTCGTTCTTAGTGTTTGTGTGGTTTGCACTTGATTTGAATTCATTCTTAGTGTTTGTGTGGTTTGTACTTGGTGATTTGTTAATTAAAACTTGTTTTTATCTCTTCCTTCTAGGTCCTTGGGGTGTCCATGTTTTAAGCTAATATTTAGACGCTGGGAGAAGAGGAGAGACGCTTTGTATTTAAAGAGAATTTTAGATGCGAAAACAGAAGTGTTTTCTGTAAAAAAACAAAACAAAAAAACAAACAAAAAAAACATTTCTGGCTTGTACTCCACGTGGACCAATGACACCCACACTCAGTGTTGCTTGCTCAGAGAGGACTTTGTTTCAAATATTTACTTTTATAATCTTGGGTAAGCTCTTCCTGTTCAGAAATAGTGTGACAGGCCACTTCCAAACCTATTAGAAATGAGACATGTCTGAATAAAAAAATCCATAATAGCTTTTTGTTTTTATTTTTATTTTTTCAAATGGGGATGAATTGGTGTGTTTAACTTAAGAAACTTTTTTTTTTTATGTCTAACCCTTTTTATAATAGTAAGTAACCAGGTGTGAAGTAGTAATTTATAAACAGACTGTAGTAGCTTGCTTGTACTGTGTTAGCCAAGTGGACGGAGGTCTTTCTGTTTCTGTGCTCTTTTTTCCCTTTTTCATTTTTTAAGTTTCTTTCCCCCGTTGTTGGACCTGCTTTGTGGTCCTGATAACCACTGGTGGTTCAGATGGTGAGATGTCAAGTTGAATCAGTCAGGATCCCTTTAGTGCTGTGAAGATGCCCAGAGAGTCCGTTGAACGCTCCACACTGTTAAGCAGTAAGTCCTGAAGCTTACCCCAAGATCTGGACCACTCCCCAACACCATCTCCCAGAGAAATGTGCGTGCCCCCCCCCTCCTCCTCCCGACAGCGAGCAGAATTCTTCCCCGGTAGTGCCACTGTGTGGACTCTGGAAAAAAGCAGCACATTCAAAGAAAATCACATCATTTTTTTTTCTCTTGAAATCCAGCATAATAATGTTGAAATGGGTATCTCTACATTTTAAATAAAAGTTATATATGAATCGGTGCTGATTTTATAAATGTGCTTTTGTTTTTCTTATTTTCAAATTTTCAACCTTCAGTCACAAAGTTTGAGAAATGTGTAAGTAAACTTAAAAAAAATGAAAGAAGCATGTAAAGCCATGCATCAAGGAAGATTTTTAAATTTGTATTTTTATGGTTTTTCTTTGTCTTGATAATGTCTTCGGGTTTCTACCTTTTTTCCTATGTGTAAATTAGTTTGGATAAAACTAATGAAAAGACTTGTGAAATTCAGCTTTAAGGTTTCTCAACATGAAAAGTCCTGTCACTAAATACTTAAATTTCAAATGTGCAAACCGAAAGCTAGACATTCAGACCCTACTGAAGGTGAACGTTATTCAGCAGTGCTCTGGCAGCTAGACTAAGCTTAGATTTTGACACATACTTATCATACACACAAGTTTAATGAAATGTTTTGTCTACTGAGGTATTTACTTTGTAGTCATTCCATGCCTAAGCCTTAAACATGCTTGAGAAGGTCACCTTCTCTCACAGTAATCTTCCATGTCAGAGGATCAGTCATGTTTAAAGGTGGATAATTGGCTTCTTAGGACATGAAACGAGGTGGTCAGATGTAATGTGATAAAGTAGATGAACAGCCTGTGTGTGTTTTGCCTAATTATTTTATGTAAGTAAAAAAAAAAAAATCTTTTAAGGAAAAAGTACTGTTTATTGTTTGTTACTTACCACTACATTGGTATAAATTCTTATTAGATCATGTGTATATATACAAAATTTCAAGCTTTATTATTCCCGCCCCCTCTTTCGGCCATTTGTGTTTTATTTTCTCTGCACTCTTACCTACACTCTGAGTTGTTTATTCCCCCAATCCTCTTTCACTCGCTCTGTTTCTGATTTGTACTTGTCTGGAGACAGTAACTTTTGAATAAAAATCAACACATTTCATCTGTGGTAAATATTTACTGACATCCATTGGAGAACAGTCTAAATGCATAGTGTTGCAATGGCAAAAACTCCAAATGTACTACAACTCGCAGCTTAGATCCATGCTGCACCCTTGTTCTTTTTTTCCAATAAGGGTGAAAGATAGTTCAGGAAGTGTCACCCAACATCAGTGGTTCTATCCATATTAAATGTATTGTCTATTCTTTTTATTATCACAAGAGGGCAGTATAGTCCAGATGGAAAGTTGTACCTTGACTAATTTCCCTTCAGTGGCAGCAGCACTATTGCAACAGGGTCAGTCAATAATGTAATGGTATCCTTTTCTTTTTCACTGCAGGGAATACCATGAATATGTATCCTCACGTAGTCAGTGACTTCATTGGTCATATAAGTCATATCTGGCCATATGACGCTTTTTACCTTTGTGCTTGCTATCCTATCAGAGGGCTCCATTGTACTGAGAGTAATGTGTTTGCCTGCCCAGACAAAGGGTCATCTTAGCTGTAATCATAAAAGTGGCGACATGTGATAGTGGAGGAAAGGATGAAAGCGAAAGAGACTTGTGTTAAGTGCCTGATGATGAATAAAGAGCTCAGATCAATGGGGGCTTATTAGAATAGGACTTGGATGAGCTCCCTTCATGTCCACTCTGACACATGAAGAGACCACGTCCGTGCGCTCAGCACATCTCAGAGTGATGTGGAGAGAAAGCGGTTGCTGTGGCAGCCTGTCTGCTCGGTAGTGTTGGGAGCAGTCGGGCTTGAAAGCTGAAGTAAAGCAGAAGGCTTAGCGGTTGATGCAGCAAAAGACCAAAGAGAACCTGAGAAAAATTCCTGATTAGAGTATAGCTGTTGTCATATTGTAAAAAAAAAAAAAAGTTTCTAAAACATTTGAGGCTTTCCGTGTCCAAAACTTCTCTACCAAGTGGATATTTTTCCTATTATTCTTGCTATGGCTTGTTCCCAGTTCCCACAGTGGTGCCTTGCGCTGGGGTTGTGCTGGGTTAAGTTGTGTTGCTGAGGTCAGGGCTGCTGAGGTTCAATCAGAGCCACAGGCTCAGCAGGGCTCCTAGCTCATATTTACTTGTGATAACCTGAAGGCCTCCAGCTCCCTATCAGTTTAGCTGGTGTTGGCTGCTCCAAGAGGGTCAAGGAGAGCGGGGAAGCGGGACTCACACATACATAACGCAGAGATTTTGCCGGATAAACGCCGTTTTCCTGTTCTCACTGGATCTGACAACAATATCTCAAGGCGATTTAAATAATACATCTTGCTTTATTGCAGCTGCTCGTTCACATAATTGATTACGAGATAGAGCTGTTGTACTTGCAGAAGTAGACATGCCAGGATTCTGCGGGAGATAAATCCGCAGAATATTAATTCCATGGTTAAATCATTAATGAGCACATCAGTTGCAATCTCCTGGGCTGCTAAGAGAGCAGCTGACCCTGGAAAATCATTTACCAAGAACATGCCTCCGATTAAGCATACATACAGCCAGATAGACTGACTGCCAGGCCAGGCCGGCCGACAAGACAGTCAAACAGTCTCACAACAACTCCAGGCTGCTCAAAGACTTGTCTTGTACCAGAATAGCGTGCTACTAGGCTCCAGCAGTGCACCGCATCCTTGGCATTTCTGATTGATGTCATTTCAACCACGCCAGTGTGTGCATCCAATAAAATATTGGGTTTCCAAACAAAGGCCAAAGAATCTCTGCCCGGATTAAGAGGAGACGCGCTGTGGGCCCGTAACAGAGACGTCAAGGTGAACGTGGAATGAGAGACACGATCAATGCACTTCATTATGAGGAGCAGGTTTCAGGAGTGCAGGCCAGAACAGGTCAGAGATTCCAGTGGGTGGCTATGAATAGAGCGGCGTGGGAAACGACTGTCTCCCTCCTCTGACGGTTGACTTAGTATTGACATACAGGCAGGGCGGCTAAAGGCCTGCTGAATGAGTGAGCGAGTGACAGGGCCGTTGTACTGCCGGCAGAGGAACAGTGGGATTAGTCTCCCCTCCCCTGCAGAGGAGCGAGATGTTCCCGGTGTGTGGAGGGAATCTGTCATCGGCCGGGCTGCAGGTGGTCCGGGGGTCTCGTCGGGGCGGTTGACCCCTGTGAACCAAGAAAACAAGGCGAGTTTTCATCTGGGACTAGCGTGATGTTTACCCTGGGTTCTGGGGGCAAATCAGATTCTCCACACCTTCTATCCTCGCCTCAGCCACCACCACATCAGCTGCAGCAGCCGAGGCAACTTTCCCTCCTCCTCCCCAGTGTGGGCCCGAGCTCTGGAATGAGGGCAATAATGGTTTCGCCCGCAGGAGCGGCTTTGCCAATGTTCTAGTGATGTACCACATAATGTCCACGTTTCTTTCCTTTCACTTTCCATGCCGTGAAGCTCATTCAGAGGTGACCCCCCAGATGACGGGACAGGATTGCGGGCCAGGCAGCTCTGCTAAATCATGAGTCCCGCTAAAGTTTGGATGAGTGTCTTATAAGGGCGTGATGAGACGGGCCTCGTAAAGATGACGAAGAGCCCGGCGTGTCACCAGCCTCTGCCAGGAACGCCCAGTGATTAACGAGGGCCAGGACACCTCTGCTAATAAGACTCATCTCTTTAATTGGCTCTACGATATGACTGTGCAAATGGCCCCCCCGTGTGTGTGTGTGTGTGTGTGTGTGTGTGTGTGTGTGTGTGTGTGTGTGTGTGTGTGTGTGTGTGTGTGTGTGTGTGTGTGTGTGTGTGTGTGTGTGTGTGTGAGAACGTGTGTGTCCACTTTAGCACTATGTTCATGTGTGAATATTATGTGTATATGTGTGTGTGTGTGTGTGTGTCCCATGTGTGCGCTTATAATTTGCTCTTTTACTTCAGTCCTGCACCAATACGAGCCAGAGATGAAGTAGGGTAGCCTGATTAGAAAGAAAGCACTTCAAGTGCTGGCCAAGATTTAACATCTCACCCAATAACAATTTATTCAATCCATTCTTAAGTATTGGATGTGCTGCTAGATAGGGGTTAGGTTATGTAAGAGTATGACAGTACCTAGTTTGAATGTGATATGATGATAATTATAAATCCAGGGGAGACGACAGATGGCGAGGTATTTTAAGGGTTCAGCAGGTATACATTAAGTCTTGCTACTTGGCTGGCGGCCCCACTGTCCCCAAGAGAGGCGGAGAACGAGAGAAAATTAGAGATAGTCCAATGACAAGGAGAGAGAGTGCAGACACGGTGAGAGAGAGCTGGTCCTCGTTAGCACTCTATTCATCAGCCTGGTGGGGTCAGGGTTCAGGGAGGCCTGAGGGGTGGTGTGTGACCCCTCACCTCTCACCCCTAACCCCCCCACCGGCACCTGGAGCTGAGGTATTTCCTCGTAGCAATTTCGTGTAACATTTCATCTCTATGACCACCGGGGCTGAAGTCTTCTGACAATAAGTTGATGTCGTGGCTCATGTTCGGCCGAAGTCGACCGCTTTCAAATTCCCTGCAAAGCAGGCCAAGAAAGGCATGTTAAAGGGACAGTTCACCTCAAAACCAAAAATAGATATTTTCTCTCTTACCTGTAGTGCTATTTATCCATCTAGATGGTTTTGGTGTGAGTTGCCGAGTTTTGGAGATATCGTCGTAGAGATGTCTGCCTTATCTCTCGCATGCAATGGAACTAGATGGAACTTGGTTTGTGGTGCTCAAAGTGCCCAACATTTTTTTTTTTAATTCAACAGCAATGTCTCTTTCTAGAAATTATGACCCGGTTATTTATTATTATTATATATTTAATACACATTCTGATTTCCACCCCATTTTTTCTCCCCAATTGTACTTGGCCAATTTCCCCCTGCTGCCCCGGTTGCAGCTCCACCCTCTCTGCCAGCTGCTTCTTTTCACCTGATAGCGGGGAGCGTCACCGGCGGGACGTAGCACGTGGGAGGATCACACTATTCCCACCAGTTCATGACCCGGTTATGATGAGATCAAATAATCCACAAACCGGTTTCTCTTTCTTTGAAAAATACTTCCTACATGAAACTGCTCACAACAAGATCTGTGGATTATCTTGAGTAACACAGGGTCATGATTCCTGGCTACCAAAACATGATGCCAAAATGATCTATATGGATAAATACATGATGCCAAAATGATCTATATGAATAAATAGCACAGGTAAGAGGAAAAATATGTATTTTTGATTTTGGGGAGAACTGCACACCCTCCCCCTCATGAACGTGTGCCAGCTTTCTCTCTCACACACATACTGTACACACACACACACACACACACACACACACGCACACGCACGCACGCACACGCACACACACACACACACACACACACGCACACACACACACACACACACACACACACACACACACACACACACACAAACAAAATGTGCAGAGTTGTTTGGAGAGTGCAGATGGGAGGGAGTGGTTGACCCAGGGCAAATGGGAGTGGACGAGGTAGAGAGGAGGGAGAGAAGAGGGAGGAGAGGCCGGGACGACAGGGAGGCGGCGGAGACAGGAGAGGGCGGGTGGAGGAAGGTGGAGGAGGCAGGTCAGGGTCGCAGCTGTGATAAAGAGGTCACAATGAGAGATGTCGGCTCACTCCGACCGCGAGGAAAATAAACATCCTCCTAAAAATAGTTGGGAGACTTGCTCATCCGTCATCTCTGCGTTGCCCCGGCCCAGGTGTGAGCAACTTTGCTCTGGATAGCGCTCGCTAACAGACCGGGAATCTGCTGACGTCTCGCCGCAGCAAAAACGGGGCAAAATCCTGTGAAAAATGTGTCCGGCGCGGCCTTGATCCTGCTCAAAGTAACTTCTCCAGACTTTAACGAGCCCTCGCTCGTAACCGAGCACCTTAACCCCGCCAATAAATATGACATGGCCGTCTTAGCTTCATATCTGCCCCTCACCTCTAAATCCTCAACTTTGACCTTTTACCGCCCCCAACCCGGGCTGTTGACCTCCCTCCTCCTCCATATGTCTTCATTTCCTGTGGAGAATCTGTCCTGCCCACTGGCAGACCTGGACTGAGCTCTTTTAAAGCTGCCTGGTGGTTGGAGGAAAGTTTTTTGACTGACTGCTGTGTGTGTGTATAATGAACCCAAACGCTCCAGGCAAATAAGACAAGCAGGAACAACAACACCCCCCCCCCCCCACACACACACACACACACACACACACACACACACAGGCCTGCCCCCTCTGCCTATCTGTCTCTAATATGCCCCCCTCCTCGCCTCTTCGCGTGCCCCCCTTCCTTTATTTATGCCTTGCAGAGCCACTTTGTTGTGCTTTTAGTGGCTGGGGTTTGTTGGGTGGAGCAGATGCTGTGTGTGATATTCTCCCGTCCTGCAGCCAGCCTGAGATAACAGCAGATTTATGCGGGAGTG
>NC_139634.1:32777496-32832496 GCF_964638095.1 Poromitra crassiceps | reverse complement strand
TGTCTTCTCTGGGTCCCCCCTCCCACTGTCTTCTCTGGGTCCGCTCCCCCTCCTGTCTTCTCTGGGTCTGCTCCCCCCCTGTCTTCTCTGGGTCCACTCCCCCTCCTGTCTTCTCTGGGTCTGCTCCCCCCCTGTCTTCTCTGGGTCCTCCCTCCCCCTGTCTTCTCTGGGTCCTCCCCCCCTGTCTTCTCTGGGTCCCCCCTCCCACTGTCTTCTCTGGGTCCGCTCCCCCTCCTGTCTTCTCTGGGTCTGCTCCCCCCCTGTCTTCTCTGGGTCCGCTCCCCCTCCTGTCTTCTCTGGGTCTGCTCCCCCCCTGTCTTCTCTGGGTCCGCTCCCCCTCCTGTCTTCTCTGGGTCCGCTCCCCCTCCTGTCTTCTCTGGGTCCGCTCCCCCTCCTGTCTTCTCTGGGTCTGCTCCCCCCCTGTCTTCTCTGGGTCTGCTCCCCCCCTGTCTTCTCTGGGTCTGCTCCCCCCCTGTCTTCTCTGGGTCCGCTCCCCCTCCTGTCTTCTCTGGGTCTGCTCCCCCCCTGTCTTCTCTGGGTCCTCCCCCCCCCCTGTCTTCTCTGGGTCCTCCCCTCCTGTCTTCTCTGGGTCCGCTCCCCCCCCCCCCCTGTCTTCTCTGGGTCCTCCCCTCCTGTCTTCTCTGGGTCTGCTCCCCCCCCTGTCTTCTCTGGATCCCCCCTCCCCCTGTCTTCTCTGGGTCCGCTCCCCCTCCTGTCTTCTCTGGGTCTGCTCCCCCCCCTGTCTTCTCTGGATCCCCCCTCCCCCTGTCTTCTCTGGGTCCGCTCCCCCTCCTGTCTTCTCTGGGTCTGCTCCCCCCCTGTCTTCTCTGGGTCCTCCCCCCCTGTCTTCTCTGGGTCCGCTCCCCCTCCTGTCTTCTCTGGGTCCGCTCCCCCTCCTGTCTTCTCTGGGTCTGCTCCCCCTCCTGTCTTCTCTGGGTCTGCTCCCCCCCTGTCTTCTCTGGGTCTGCTCCCCCCCTGTCTTCTCTGGGTCTGCTCCCCCTCCTGTCTTCTCTGGGTCTGCTCCCCCCCTGTCTTCTCTGGGTCCGCTCCCCCCCTGTCTTCTCTGGGTCTGCTCCCCCCCTGTCTTCTCTGGGTCCGCTCCCCCTCCTGTCTTCTCTGGGTCTGCTCCCCCTCCTGTCTTCTCTGGGTCTGCTCCCCCTCCTGTCTTCTCTGGGTCTGCCCCCCCCCTGGCTGGGAGCTGAGTGTGACCTAATGTTTGACAGACAAGTAGCCTGGGAGAAAGGATTCATCTATCAGAGGCTTGTAATTCTATTAGAATGGACAGAATACCCCCCAGGCCCACGTTTGGCATATACTCTGCATCACTTTAGCTCTTCTCTAAACCCTCAAGGCCATAGGCGTACAAAATGCAGTTTATGCTAACACAAATAATCACAGTGAGTTAATAATGTAGTGTGTCCGTGTGTGTACACACACACACACACACACACACACACACACACACACACACACACACACACACACACACGCGTGTCTTTAATTTCTCAAGCAACCTCTTTTTCATCGTACTTTGAGTGTATTATGTTCTTTGATATTAAGTATCAAAGAACAATTGCTCTTTTGAAATTCTAATTTCATCTGAGAGGATCAAAAGTTATAACGCAGGAAACGCTGGCGAGTAAAGATATGAGGCTCACAACCAGCTACCGGTAGGCGCGGTAGCCTACTAATCAAGATTGTTATCAAGATCACGCACGCTATATTTATGTGTAGACAAAGACACAGCTACCAGAAACATCTATTGTTAGGTTCTTGGAAAAGATGACTTGTTATCGTAACCCTAATTACTGATATGGGAATGAAGAGAAGAGAAGAGGAGAAGAGAAGAGAAGAGGAGAAGAGAATAATATAAGTAAAGAGAAGAAGAGAAGAAGTGAAGAGAAGAGAAGAAGAGAAGTGAAGAAGAGAAGTGAAGAGGAGAAGAAAAGAGAAGTGAAGAAGAGAAGAGGAGAAGTGAAGAAGAGAAGAAGAGAAGTGAAGAGGAGAAGAAGAGAAGTGAAGAGAAGAAGAGAAGTGAAGTGAAGAGAAGAAGAGAAGTGAAGAAGAGAAGTGAAGAGGAGAAGGGAAGTGAAGAGGAGAAGAGAAGAAGAGAAGTGAAGAGGAGAAGAAGAGAAGAGGAGAAGAGAAGTGAAGAGGAGAAGAAGAGAAGTGAAGAGGAGAAGAAGAGAAGTGAAGAGGAGGAGAAGTGAAGTGAAGAAGAGAAGTGAAGTGAAGAGAAGAAGAGAGGTGAAATAGAGAAGAGAAGAAGAGACGAGGAGAAGAAAAGTGAAGTGAAGAAGAGAAGAGAAGAGAAAATGAAAGGAGAGTTTTGCTTACATTTTCTGGTACATGAGGGACATGTTTTCTGGTACATGAGGGACATGTTTAGTGTTGATTGTGATTCATCGGTAATCAGCGCTTTCCTGTCAGTCATGAGTGAGACGAGCAAAGGACGGAGGTAAAGAGGAAGAAACAGTCAGAGGAGAAGAAGGGACGATTCAGAAGAGGAAGACGTCTGGCCACCAATCAAGCTTACCACAAACAGGAAATGGAGTCTGCGGACGCCGCAGCTGCTCCACTTGGCCTCCCTGACGCTACGGTGAAATCAAAGCAGCATGAACCGCTCATACAACAACTTTCAAGTGTCGTCCTCTGAAAATAGAGTCCGTTTACATTAGCCGTGTTTTCCCACTGTTTAAATGGCGGCAGTGTTTGGAGAGCACAGCATGTTGTTTGCATTTATGTCCTCGTCTTTCCCCGAGCATAATGGGAGTGGACACTTGACTGTGCGTGAGACACACTGAAAATATTTATGTGGGTTTCCGTTAAGTGCTTGTGTCATGTGTCAACGTGTGTTTGTGTATGTGTGTTTGTACAGTTTGTGTGTGTGTGTGTGTGTGTTTGTGTATGTGTGTTTATGTAATATGTGTGTGTGTGTGTGTGTGTGTGTGTGTATATGTGTATTTGTGTATGTGTGTGTTTGTGTGTGTCTGTGTGTGTGTTTTCTTAGTGGTTAATGGCTGTTCAATATTGATTGCAGCTGGAACGTCAGAGTCACACAAGTCACATGATGCTTGTCCCTCTCCAGATAACGAGGGTTAACCACTCGACCCCGTGCATGCCGAGGGGCTCTGCTCATACCTGGGACCCCATAGATCCAGCTACGGCACACGTCTCCCTCATCAGATCCGGGGGTCTGGTCTCCAGCCACGGCCCGTAGATCAGCGCCCGGTGTCATGCAGCCACACCAGAGGGCAATCCGCCAGACTTCATTAACTGCAGATTAAAAACAAGGGGGTTAGGCTACTTTCAACTCCTGATTTATCTCCACGGCGAGGCTGCTGCTGGACTCACTCAGGCCGCGTCCCGGAATGATGATGTCATGGCTTCAGTGTTTGCCGAGTGCAAATAGGAGATTGGGAAAGAAGAACTATGGCCTGGGTGGCAGGGTTCATCTCGGGAGTTTCCCGAAGCCGGAGAAAATCTACAACCAGGGCCTCGCGCTCTTTATTGCTGCTACACCCTCCCATTCTGAAGTGCAGAGTCTGCTGTCTCTGTGTGTGTGTGTGTGTGTGTGTGTGTGTGTGTGTCTTATGACTGTGCCTCACTGGTATCAAGCTTCATCCAGGCTATTTATAGAAGCACTAATCACCGGGCACCTATACACATTAACACGATGACCTCATTCCCTGAAAAAGCGACTATTTCATGGCTGACTGATGAAATAAAACGTCAAATCTCTACTGCCCACGTGACTGAACCCGAGAGCTCAATACACTCCTTTGTCCACGCAGAAGACAGCCTGCATGCCACGTTACGTGATTGGTCATAGTGACGGTACGCTTTGGGTGTGTTTATGTAAAGTGACATGCTGGGCACTTCTGGGACATATCCTGCACTGACCTCTTGCACCGAGTCATGTGATGTCACTGTCTGTGCCAGTATGTAGCTACTGTTTTAAAAAGTTACTTCTGGATTCATCAACGTCACCGAGACAAATCTCTATCAAATCAAATGATTCTGCTGATCCCAGGGTTAGGGTGTTAGGGTCATAATCATATTGATCATATTCTTACAAAATGTATCCAGTATGTCCCACGTCCATGGGTATGCCCACTGCTACTCCCGCTATCATCTTCCTGGTATGGTATAGGAGCCATCTTCTCATTGGTCAGTAGGTTTTGGCCACAGCTGTGGCAGTCATCAAGGTTGCACACGGGAGCGTCTCATTGGCTCACAGCGGATCAGGTATCTCTCTCTGGACATCCGATTGGCTGCCGGGGTATCAGGTATCGCAGATGGGCCGTCTGTACGGGACATGCCAGCTCTCTGGCAACTGGCCTGTGTTTGCGGTTGCTATGACAACACTCTGATCCTCTGTAGTCAGGCTCCTGTCTATACAGCCTTGGCACCCCAACTTCTGTGGCCCCTGTTATCACACACACACACAAACACGTGTAATTACAGAGCTTATTCTTTAGGGTGTGAACTTGATGTTGAGCTGTTGGCTTATTGTTTCAAAAAGATCTATGGGGCTGTCAACCGCAGGATGTAGGGAAAATAATTTGGGGGAAACCGCAGGACGTGTCTTTAATTGTCTGTTATCTTTCTTTTCCAATTATGCTACTGTGCTCCCATCCCGTGCTGCTCTATGCATCGATTTCCTCACAGCCATTAGGGGGCGGCATTGATCGAATAAATGAGAGGAAAAAAGAAAAGAAAAAAGTAGAGAAACTCTCCATCTCTCTTCTCTCTCTCTCTCACACACACACACACACACACACACACACACACACACACACACACACGCACGCACACACACACACACACACACACACACACACACAAACACACACACACACACACACAAAGGGGGCACAGACATAGACATGATCAATTATGTGTCAAGCATTTCTTCCTCATTGAATGAATGGGCCAATGACTATAGGCTACCGACAGTCTATTGTCTATTGACACTGGAGACTAGTTCTCATGCAGTTCATTATCCCAGATGGGGACAACGAGAAAGGGATCCAAAGAGACAATTAATCATCATTCCTTTCCAACGGGAACAGACTCTTACGAAAAAGAACTCAATTTGAACAGCTCACTACAGTAGCCTCTGCTCACTCACTACAGTAGCCAGTATGATATGCAGGCCCGCCGCACCCCATTACGCAGAGTACGCAGACTGCGTAGGGCATCATGTGACTGAGGGCACCAAATTTTTTTTTTTTTTTTTTTTTTTTTTTTTTTTTTGGTGCCCTCAGTCAGGCCACTCACTGAACAGCAGGCCAGCGCCGCCTACTGGTTTACTAGTGGTTTTATTACTTTATTCAGGGTTAAAGTGGGTGCATGTCATTGTAAAATTGGACTCGGCCCAAATTGGGCTTCAAACGGCCCAAATTGGGCTTCAAGCGGCCCAAATCTGGCTTCAACTGGCCCAAATCTGGCTTCAACTGGCCCAAATCGGGCTTCAGACGGTCCAAATCTGGCTTCAAACAGCCCAAATCTGGCTTCAAACGGCCCAAATTGGGCTTCAAACAGCCCAAATTTTTCGCCGCCGCCCTTCGGACGCCAGCACGCACGTCGGCCTGTATCGGCCTGGCCTGCTTGGTATCTAATGCCCGGCCTGAATTATGATCCCAGTCCGCCCCTGCTTGCATGTACAGTTTAACAATCACTTGTTTGCTGACATGTACAGTAATTCTAACAATTGTTTGTTGTTTCCCACATGTAATGAAATGTGAGATACACTAGTATCGTTCATAATTAATGATTTTGCAGTCTTTCGTTTGACAGTTATTGAAAGTTTTACGGGGGGGGGGGGCACCACAAAACAATTACGCTTAGGGCACCCAAATGGCCAGCAGCAGCCCTGATGATATGCTAGTGAGCTGTTTATTGCTGTGATAGGCAAAGCATACTCGTAATTGTAGGGATATTATACCGACATCATAGGAGGAGATAGTATGCAAATATATAAAAACGATACTCACTATAGGATACAAGAACAGGCACAATAAAAAAAAGTCCCTACTACAGATGTTCTTCAAACAGGTCCAAAGTTTTGCTCCAATAAGCACTTTTGCGCATGCCCGAGTAGCCTATCACTCCTATTTTCCTTACTAACCATGCAGCATGACGCATAACTCCAAAGTCCATTTCAATGTGGGTCGATGGTGCGGTTGGGGGGCGTTGCGGGGGGGGGGGGTAAACCCAATGGCAGATGCCCCCCCCTCCTCCTCCTCCTCCTCCTCCTCCCTCCCTCCCTCCAGATAAATGCCATCGCTTCCTGCTTCCAAGTTCGGACAGAGCGCTCTGATTGGTCGCGGCTCGCACTGTGGGCTGCCCCCCCCCTCGTGCGCCTGCCTGGGCGTCGGGTAGTGTAGCAGTTGAGCTCGAGCTGCGCCGCACACCGGAGGACTGTGCGAGTTTTTTTACACGGTAACAAAAAAATACCGGCACGGAAATGTTAGCGAGCGAGTGTCGGCCGACCGTGCGGACCTAACCTTCCCTTCCGCGGCACTTTTGCGCCCACAGTGTCCGAGCGGCAGCAGACAGAGAGAGAGGGGACTCTCCACGCAGCGGCATGCCCGAGTTGGACTAGTCTGCCGTGGCTGTCGGAGCGCAACACGCACACCGTGCAGGACGGACGGAGAGCGGAGAGGGATATTTACAATAGAAACTCAATTCCTTTGCGAAGAAGAATAGCAGGAGAGCCTGGCTGAAAGACAACACTGGAATGAAGTGGAGCTCGGGATGCCCAGCGTGCTGCGGAGTTGTGACTGATGGATGGATGTGGTCATCTGTAGGCTATATACAGCGACAGGTATAGGCACCACCAGCCAGGGGAGATTTGACAAAGGCACGGCGCAGCGCTTCGTCGGGCAGCAGCCGCATCGCGTATTGTGCGTGCCTCTCCTCTCCGTAACCGCTTAGATCTGATTCAACACGATATCGAATCGCAGCCTATTTTTTGAGGTGTCTCTGTAGAGTAAAAAAAAAAAGGTCGTGAAGGGCCGTTTTGTCCCCGATCTCAGCCACAGGTCAACCAGGACACTCGGGGGGGCTTTCCTTCCCGTCACCGAGGAGAACCGTGGGCTTCGGTCAGTCAAGGGCACGGGGTCTGGTCGGCGATTTTAAGAAGTTGGACAGAAGGTCATGTATCTGATATCGACCTCACATGCTCCTGACTGATCACACCTCACCTTCCACCCGGGCAACCCGCACATAAAGGCTGCCAGGCGCACTGCCACTGCCCGACGCCCGACTCCTCGGTTCACGTCTCTATGTTTTTGAGAATGGCGGGACTCGGTTGTTGGAAGTATTACCTTTGGATCTTTATTATAATGTCCAGGTCGGCGTTACCTTTGGCAAAATCGATGGAGACTATTGTCTGGAACTCACAGAATCCCAAGTAAGTCTCGTCTTTCATTTGTACAAGCATGCCAAACTCGCTGGGTGTGTGCGTAATGGAGGGGCTAACATTACAGGAAAAGTTGCCATTGTGTGCCAGCTGGGTTAGATGCTCTGTTTAAATCTAGCAATGTTCTAGAAAACAAAGGAAATTATATGCTTTAATAGTCAGTACTGCACCACAGCGTCCCCCCCAGTGGATATTTCCATAGAAACCCAGTGGGTAGGCTATATGCCTCTATAATAGGCCCAACCAAAATCAAAATAATAAATGGTTATTTATTTCTCCAAAGCCAATAAGCTATTTACGCACAGTAGGATGCTTCTGTTCTGTGAATCTATTAAGACAAAGCCTGCTTGGACATTTCAAACCATCACAGTTTGACCACTCTTTTCCCTGGATTTCTAGTCATGGTGGATTATGAACAGAGGCAGAGCACAGTAAAGAGAGAGGGGGGAAAAAAGTCTACTAAGCCGTGCCAAGTGTGTCAAGGTGTAGCCCAGTATCGAGGACATTTCTCCCTTCAGACAGTCCGAAACATACCTGGCCTGAGAGAGGCAGAAACATGCCAGCACACACACTGCAAATCTAACTTTCAGTTTAGGCACAATTAAATTATAGCGATAAAGTTTGATATGGGTGTTTTCAGGTACCAAAAGGTACATTCCTAAGATGAATCACATTCAACCTAATTGCACTGGCTTGGGTCCAGCCAAATTTCTCAACATCAAATTAAGGGCAAGTTTCTCAAAGCAAGCAGCTGAAGCCAGACATTTTTTCTTTTTCTTTTTTTTCTTTTTGGTGTGTATTCATCGTTTCCCACCAAACCAAGGAAACCGAGGCCAGGCTACTGATAATAAAATATGTTCTGGTAACAATTATCACCCACTCAGACTTGACTCTTTAACATTTGCATGATTTTGGGAAGCATAGGCTACATAGGGAAAATAAACTCAGGAATGGGAAAAAAAAAGAAGTCGTGTACTTCTGCATGGTTGGACCTGAGGAGCTGACCTTCAGTACCGAGGGGAAATGGAGAGTGGCTGCACCGGCCATATAACTAGAACTTATTCATTCAGGTGAATCCATGATGTCTCCTCCAAATGTCAAATGTCATAGGAGCTCCTTGTGCAGTCAGTCAGTATGAAGATTGCTGAGATGTTCATTGGTGTGTGTGTGTCTGTGCGTGTGTGTGCGTGTGTGTGTGTGTGTGTCTGTGCGTGTGTGTGTTCGTGTGTGTGTGTGTGTGTGTGTGTGTCTGTGCGTGTGTGTGTTCGTGTGTGTGTGTGTGTGTGTGTGTGTCTGTGCGTGTGTGTGATGGTGTGTGCGGCCTGCTTAATGGCAAAGACTACGGCCCATCAGCTTTTATTTGACTGTGGCTGCAGAGGTAGTGGAACGACGGGCGTCATCACAGAGATATTACACGCACACGCACACACACACACACACACACACACACACAAACTGCACACATACGCACAAACCCACACTGTGACAAGTCATGGGCAGAGGAGTGAAGAGGGGGAGACGTTTATTGATTGATGGTGATGTCACCTGAAGGGAATGTCTTAGAAGGTTACCATGGTGGTGGTGGTGGTGACCGAGTGGAAGATGTCTTCTCCATCTGTTTCTGTCCCCCACCACTCCTGTTAAAAAAAAAAGAAAAGAAAAAGGAGAAGATAAGAAAAAAAAACACAGACTGTTTCATAAACTTCACAATGGAACAATGATGCATTCTGCAAAATGTGTTCTGTCAACCTAATTATCCTGCTGCTCTGAGCTTAGAAAAACAACAGTCAATTATCCAGGACTATTACAGAAGACAAACCTGTTTTTCTTCTGAAATGTATCAGTCAGCAGCAGTGTTTGATGGGCAATAAAACACCACTACTTGGACAGCAGTCGGCATGTTTTTCCCAACAAGCTTATTTTGTTAAACTCCATCTCTCCCCGACTTGTCCTATATTGCCCCATATAGCTAGCCTGCCATAGCCTAGCAGAGAGCAGAGGGAGAGCGCCGGTGAGAGAGGCCTATTGAATTGTACAGTACACTATCTGGTGACTTATCTAGATTTACGACGTCTTAGTTCCTGTTCCCACTTTGGGGAGCACTGCTGCCTCAGCTAATAAATTAATCTGGCCCTCCGCTTGCACACTGTACCATATACACACACACACACACACACACACACACACACACACACACACACACACACACACATAACAATACCAGTGCCTCCCTACAGGCCATGAGTTATGAGACAAAGTAGAGGAAAGCAGCAGGTTTGGGGCATTATGGTGTGTTGTTTTTCTTTGCGTGTGCGTGTGTGCGTGTGTGTGTGTGTGTGTGCGCGTGTGTGTGTGTGTGTGCGTGTGTGTGTGTGTGTGTGTGTGTGCGCGTGTGTGTGTGTGTGTGTGTGTGTGTGTGTGTGCGCGTGTGTGTGTGTGTGCGTGTGTGTGTGTGTGTGCGCGTGTGTCTCTCTGTGTGTGCATTGCCTCCTCTGAACATTCCCTTGGTTATGGATTTCCACGTGAGGATGCAATGGCTCCCTGTCTTGCATTATCAATAACTGCAGTTTTCTTAATTGATTACCCCCCTGCATGCTGGAACAGGCCACATGCATCATCGCTAGGGCTGCGTACTGTTTACAAAATTACAATACCAGTACCAATACCAGTACCTTTAAAGTGATACTGACACTAACTATTTTACCTTTATATATATATATATATAATTAATATATTATATATATTAATATATATATATATATATATATATATATATATTTTAATATATACCTATTTATTTTGTGGGTGGGGGCATCTCGGCACGCTGAACCGCCAACTGTCACATACTGTACATTGCGCTCGGCTCGACTTCACCTCCACAGACTGTATGGGTTGTAGCTGCTGCGGTAGTGAGCCAATCACACGTCGCATTAAATCGAAGAATGCTTGCGGTGATTGGCTGCGAGAAAAAACATACAACAGTAATCTTTTTCCTAGATCTGTGTACAAAAAGGATCGAGTGCAGCAGGTATCGTTCGACTGGATAAGTTTCACTACTACTTGGTACTGGGTTATTATTATTTTGGTCGCCTAAAGGTATAAGTACCAATACCCAGCCCTATAATCATTACTGTATTATCCCCATCTGGAAAGAAAAAGAATCATCCCTGATTTGAGTTTGCTTGCAGAAGGTACAGCGTGTACCAGACCTCCCTTTTTTGACATTTCATTTGCGTGTGGATGAGATGAAGAGGGGGGGGGGGGAGCAGCCGTGCAGAAGAGCCCAGGATGTGTCAGCGTCCCCAGCAGCCAGTAGAAAGAAGCGTCTCACATTTGATCAGAGCAAATCGGATTAGTTCTCATTTAGCTGAGTGGGATTACGGACGAAAATGTCACTTTGTTATGACTGATCACGTCCCATCGGTTTGGCTGAACCTACACAGCGCGGCAACGTACAGGCATGCACAGACATATACACACACATACACACACACACACACACACACACACACACACACACACACACACACACACACACACCCCCCGAGTGTGCTCAGGAATGCTGCAGTGATGCCAATTTAATGATAATCTGACAGGGTAGCTGTGAGTGGTTCCTGCACGTCCTCTAAAACCTCCTTAGCTAATATTTACCTCATGACCCTTAGCTACCACAGGCTGTATTTGCAGTGGCCCGGCACAAAAACAAGATGGAGCAGAGTGAAAACACAGACACTCGCACACCTCTGAACACACACACACGCACACACCTCTGAAAACACACTGCATGAAAACACACTCGCACCTGAAAACACACTGCATGAAAACACACACACACCTCTGAAAACACACTGCATGCAAGAAAACAGCCACAGGCTGGCTAAGAGTCTGGTGCACTGATTTTGAACTCCTCACAGTTCTGCGAGGCTTGGAAACAGTTTGCAGACATTTTTTGTGCCTGACTCGGTCTTGAAGCCACAAACAGAATACAAAACAGCTTCACATGAGTGTAGACACACAAGTCAGCTATAGCCTGTGTGTGCAGTTGGGTCTTTGCTTTAACATGATAGTGTAGACACACGAGTCGGCTATAGCCTGTGTGTGCACTGCAGTGCAGTTGGGTCTTTGCTTGCTCATCTGCTTTGAGTGTCCGTTCACCTTGGCTGCCATGGTTCACGGGCAACTGCTTATGTTTAAAACAAAGTTCAGCTGGGTTTTTTTTGCCGTCGGGCCGACCTGACCTCAGCTACGAGGTTCACAAAGTTTGGTCACTGCAGGCCGGATTTGACTCCCGCTGTGGTATTCCACAGGAATTATTCCACATTTTTCCAAAACAAAAAGAAATGAACTATAACAAATTATACTCCTTCCCCCTGAAATAATTTAGTTGATCTGCCTGCTGCTGCAGTTTGATGTGATGAGATGACTAGTTAATTGTTAAATATTTTACCAGAAGAAAAACACACAATTTATTTATTTATTTTCTATCAAATTAATTGAAAAAACAAAAAAAAACTCTTAGCTTTTCTAACCCCCCCCCCCTAAACAAGTGTTAAAAGGTAAATGTTTGTTCTTGAACAGTAAAGAAAAGGTGATGTTGGGGGGTAGGGATGTTCATCAATTATCGAAAATCGATAATCGATCGTTAAGGATTGGAATCGATCCTGTGGCATTTGGATCGATTTTTTAATTATTAATTTTTTTTTTTTTTTTTTTTTTTTTTTTTTTTTTTGGACTAGGTTTGGGTGGAATTCGTTCCTCCTCGCCCCACTCCATTGCACAGCCGACTAACGTGAGGTGGAGCTTCATATAGTCTCTAGTTTTCTGGCTGGGCACGGGCCTTTGTGCCAACAAAACTGTTTTAAACATGAGAAATTCACACCGGCATGCGCCGGGGACAGCAGTGTTGGAGAGGAGACACATTGAAATAAAGAGTTCATTGAGGAGAACACGTTGTCTTTCGTATTTTCTGCCATAGGCATTCATTTTGTTAAAAAAAAAAAAAAAAAAAAAAAAAAAAAAATTGAAAATATTGAAAATTTTCTAAGTATTAATAAAATCGATAATCGATAATTGATCGTTAATTCTCACCGATTATCGATTTTGGAAAATTTTCAAAATGAACATCCCTATTGGGGGGTGGGCTCTGCTGCGCTGACATGTAAATATCAGTGTGACTCCAGGAGCTGCTGGTCTGGTCTGGGACAAAATAAACGCCAAACTGCCACAACCTGTTAAACCAGAGGAGGAGACGAGGGGACTAGAGCACAAACAGGACTTGAGTCCTGCTTATGCTACAGAGCAGGCGACTGCTGAGAGGGTCAGAGGGCTGTTTTTGTTTCTTCCCTGCCCCTGCGCCCTGCTGCTTGCCCCTACTACCCCTGCTATATACCCCATCTCTCCCCTTGCCTCCCCCAGTTCCCCCCCCCCCCCACCCCCCTTCTCCCCCTTTAGACTCTGATCGTGTTTCCCTCTGATAGAGATCTCATTACACACAGAGAGGACTTAGAGCCTCGGAGAGAGAGAGAGAGAGAGAGAGAGAGAGAGGGAGTGAAAGAGAGAGAGAGTGAAAGAGAGAGAGAGGCCGACCAATAAGAACTACTTCTGGAGAGCAACTGGCCCATCGTGCCGTCAAGGCAGCCTGTGTCTCGGTAGAAGGACAGCTGCACTCGCTTTTATGTGTATGTTATGTGAGTGTGTGTGTGTGTGTGTGTGTGTGTTTGTTATGTGAGTGTGTGTGTGTTATGTGAATGTGTGTGTTATGTGAGTGTGTGTGTTGTGTGTGTGTGTGTGTGTGTGTTTGTGTGTGTGTGTGTTATGTGAATGTGTGTGTTATGTGAGTGTGTGTGTGTGTGTGTGTGTGTGTGTGTTATGTGTGTGTGTTATGTGAATGTGTGTTTGTGTGTTATGTGAGTGTGTGCGTTGTGTGTGTGTGTGTGTGTGTGTGTGTGTGTGTGTGTGTGTGTGTGTGTGCATGTATGTTGTTTCAGCGGTGTGTAAGGACACATTCTTGGTGTGCTCATCTATGTGAAGCACCTGGGGTCGCAGCACTTGAAGATATTTGAGGGAAATGCTGTTTTTTCCCATTTGATCACTGAAAACTCATTCTGCTTTTTCTATGATATTGATGTATTCGTTTCTTTATATTTAAGCACCAGTGTTGGGCAGTAAAGTAACGCATTACTGTATTTTTTCTTACTTGCCCAGTAACTATTAATGTAAGGGATTACAATTTCCAAAACAGTAATTCCAGTTACTAATCCAAGTAACTTCAAGTTACTGCACTACTTTCTCCAGCGTTGGCACAGCGCTCAAACCAAGTGTGGAGATAGATAGTTCGGTCTATGCCAGATTACTGTGCTGGCAGAATATACGTTTTTTTTGTCCTTGGTTAATTATTGTTCCAATAAAGTGGATTCAGTTCTAAAAGGTGCTGCAGGGTAAGGGTTCCCACGGGTCCTTGAAAATATATATATGAAAATATAAATCAAGGCGTTAACTTACAAGTCTACATTGAAAGTGCTTTTTTGAAAGTGCTTTTTTTCTGCATAGAGAATTACGAGGCGACCGCCTCTGTCAAATTTCACGCGGCCTTCAGCTCTCGATAAGTGAAAACAAAATATTTTCTAATAAACGCTGCAGTCGCTGGATTTCTCTCATTTGCAATTGCAACTAGCAGCACAGTTGAGAGGTGTTGACACATTCAAGCCTCTCTTTTTAACTGTCTGTGAGCTTCTGCTAGTTTTCATTATACAAATGAGCTGTGTTCCAACAGTATCACCTTGATCCATGTCTCAAACTATGCTGTGTTGGATCCTTCAATTTGGGGAATTGGGCCTTTACTTTATCATTCAGATTCAGTCTCAGGTAAACTCAGGCCAGAAGTCACAGAGAGAAAACGATGCCAAATTGACTTTCAGATAGTTTCTTGTGATTGTGTAAACTTTGTTTTCAACACTCTTTGTATTGTACTAAGTGGCCGGCCACACCCGCATCTGGCACCCAAAGTAGGCTAAGCAAACTGAGAAGTATTGCATAATTGGCCTCGATCTAATCCGGCTATTGTGATTTGACATATTTTGTGTAACGAGTTGCCAATCAATATGTCTGCTGAGTGTTATTAATTCTTAGGCAATCTTATTTTTTTTTTCATAGCATAATTCAAGGAGCTGAAAGGGGCTGTGTGTGAACTTGTGCAGAGTGAGTGAGTGAGTGAGTGAGTTGAGTGCTTGAGAGTGTGTGTGCCGGTGTGTGTGTGTGTGTGTGTGTGTGTGTGTGTGTGTGCCGGTGTGTGCCATTGTTCTTTGTGCAGCCCACAGCGGAGCATTAAGGAAGTGTTAGCAGTGTGCCAGGGTGCCCCAGTGAAAGTGTTGAGGGCCTTAGCGGTGTAAACTGTGTGTGTGTGAGTGTGTGTGTGTGTGTGTGTGTGTGTGTGTGTGTGTGTGTGGAGTGGTTGAAACAGTGGCTGCCTCACAGCCGGTTAGCGACCCAGCTTCGTTAGACCGAGGCCTGGCTGGCAGCGACCAGGAAGTTCCCGTCAACACCCGCGCTGCCAACCAGAGGCACAGGCGCGGGGCTGGAAAGCATCCCCGAAGATTTCTTCTTCTCCTCCTCCTCGTCGCCTTTTGCTGCTGAATCGAGCGAAAATGTAGGAATGCGGAGTTACAGGAAGCGCGGGGGGGGGGGGGGGGGGTGGGGGGGTGGGTGGGTTGGAATAGTTGAATGGGGTAAAGTCTGCCTGTTGTTTGCCATCTTAGTTCTTTTACAGAAGAGCAGCTGAAAATGAGGGGATTAAACGGGAGAGGAAAGGAAGCCAGTGTAGAGCGTTGAAACCCAGCCCTGGGCTCAACCGCACATCCTTTCAGTCCAGCGTTGAGCTCCCAGATTACTTCCATGTGTCAGTGCGAGAGGGGGAAGAGACGGAGGGAAGAAGAAAGGAAAACGGGGAGAGCGGAGTTGAGCGATTGAAAAGCCAGCGGACTGGGGACGGGTGGAGATCAGTGGTGGTGTTGGACAGTGGAACGGATCTGTGTGACAGCCATCTCTAAAACCATTACCCCCGCGGCTCCGAGTCGAAGGAACCGGTAACCTCCTCCTCCGGCCTGACCTCATAGACTTAACTCTTTTCTCACAGAACCCCTCTGTGCGGAGGAGGCAGACCTCATCGCAAACGCCCGGGTCCCAAACAACCCGACTCCCAAAAGTTCTCCACGACGTCATGAGTCGTCACCAAACATATAACCAGCAAGGGAAATGTTTTCCCCACTTTGTGGCCCTCAAATGACTTTTGTGGGGAACTTTGCATTTAGAGTGTCAGGGTGCTGGGGGGGGGGGGGGGGGGGGGGGGGGGGTTGGGATGATTGATTCCAACGAGGAAAAGGCCAAAATGGGCGGGACAGGACGAGGGGTAAATGTGAGTAACACATAATCATAGCACTATTATCTTGCTTCCATTTGAATTATTATGATGCACGACACGTGAGCCTTTTCCTCCCAATCTCTTTTACACAGGGTTCCCACGGGTCCTGGAAATCCTTGGAAGTTTGTGAATTTAGGGGGGGGCGGATCAAGGCCTTGGAAGTTTTTGAAAATATACATAAATAGACATGGGTTATTGAAAGTGCTTGAATTGATGTATTTTGTGCAATAATATAAATTGAAGTTCTATTTGATATCTATATATATATATATATATAGATATAGATATAGATATATATACATATATATAGATATAGATATAGATATATATATATATATATATATATATATATATATATATATATATATATATATATATAAATATATGGGCATGGAATTTTATTAATTAATTAATTAATGTTCTGACATTACAGACAGGCCTTGCAAGCATGACTGTGGTAGCTTTTGTCCAAGCTACCTCAGTCCTTGTCCTATATATATATATATATATATATATATATATATATATATATATATATATATATATATATATATATATATATATATATATATATATGATTGTCCTAACCCTATATATATATATATATGACTAGGACTGATTTATTTGTACATGCTGTCACACATATCCGGAAACTGTAAACAGTTTTGCAGGCATTCGTTTAGTTTGACAGTTATTGAGTCGATTTGAGTTAAGTCGTGGACCAGTGATGTCATTCATGCACAAATGACATCGCTGGCGTGGCCACAACCTTTACTCAAATTAACTCTCAATAGCCCTGAAAAAGTAAAATAAATAAAATAAAAAATAAACTTTTATGCAACAGCGAAAATGTTATTCTAATGCTTAGGCCATGCCCAGCCCAGTATGAATAAAAGGAAAGAATGTCTCTAACACGGTCTCTTGATGCTTTGTCAGACAGGGACGATCATAATTGCCTTGTCGAGGAAACTGTTGGAAACACAATTTCCTGCTAAGAAGAAACAAAAATACAATCTGCTTTGGAAAATGCACGTTGCTTTCTTCTTCCACTTTTCTTTTGATTCGTTCCTGCCTAAGTGGGACTAAAAGTGAGCCTTGCTTGGAGCAGTATTTCTTTGCCACCAGATAAGAACTTAACACAGACTGGCTGGATGAAGCATGACCGTACCAACCATCTTTGAACCTCTCATTAATGACCATCATGCAGCTCTTTGTTCAATGTTATGAGCACACTAATGTAGTGACGCTGTAATTGAATGGAGTGGTCGGATAATAGAATGATAGAATGATAAAGTAATGGAGTAGTGTGGTGGTAGGAGCCCCCTTCTCCCAAGGGATGCCCCCCGTAAGTGTGTCATCGTGGCAGATGGGTGGGCTGTAACACCCCCCCCCCCCCCCCCCGCCCAATGTTAATTATAAAGCATCATAATCCATCTATGGCATACAGAGGCAGGACATGGAGACTATTAGGGGGTGCATGGAGATGGCACAGTGTATAATCCGCAGGACTTTATGACTATAAGGCTCCCTGGGCATGCAGCTAAAAACCACTGGTTCCTCCAATAATCTAGTTTGAGCTGCTCCTCTCTTCTTCTGTCTGTGCTGTGTGATGTCGAGATGCTAACTGGAAATTTGATTTATCTTTATCTTGATTTATTTTCTTTTTGTTCATATTTTTTCCCACAATGCCCACAGGCAGGACAGACAGCCCAAAAAAGCATTTGATGGTGTGTCTGCATGCGTGTGTGTCTGTGCGTGTGTGTGTGCGTGTGTGTATGCGTGCACGCCTCCGTTAACCCATTCTGCCAAGTCTTGGCTCAAGCGTTTTCTAAGCAAACTCCCAGCATGAGCCGTTCCCCCTTGTGCTGGTGAGAGGAGTTGGAAGAAAGGGGTCTGTGTGGGGACTCCCGCTGCTACCCGGGGCCCGCCCCGCCCCGGCCCGCCCGGGCCCTGGGATTTTGGTGCGCGCCGTGGGCTCTGCGTGGCAGCTGTGACTGACGCTTCAATCGCCTCTCTCCCTGGGACGTCCCAGCGCAACCCTGCATTCCCTTTCACACCTCGGAAACGGAGGGGGAAAAAGACAATTACACACATATTCAGCAAACCTCCCTCTCCCAGTTTCTCCCCGTCCCCACTATGGCGGCCGTTTACCAGACCCATAAAAAGCATTTCTAAAGTTTTGCAAATAAGTGCATTCCTCGTTCCTAAACAAATTTGCAAATTGATTTTGTCGTCTCATCTGGAGACGAGAGCCTCTCTGTAATGTTTTTTTTTTTTACTTGTAAGTTGTGCTTGTTAGATCCCCCCCCCCCCCTTCAAGAGTTATGCACTCCAAGTAAACAAAGTTATAACTCAGCAATTTCCTTTGCATTTCCCCTGATATTTAGAAAATGTAAGTCACGGAAAAAAAAAAAGATTTGAGCCTTAAAGTGGAGTTAATGCTATCATGTATGGATTGTCAGTAAATTGAGTTTGTCTCTGGGCTATTGGACCGGGGAATCGTAAGCCAGCGGGATTTAAGTCTCTTAATTGAATTATTTTGATTGCTGACTTGATTGATGGAGTCAGATGCGGCGGGTTTTCCATGTGTTTTTGTCCCCGACTAATTCTTCTTCCAATAGAGCCATACCAGACAGATACAATAGGAACCTGCAATCAATCACAACTGCAACCGCGGGCATTTTTTGTTTGGAGAGAAATGTGCCTGCCATCAGGTCTGAGTTCCAGCAGCCATCCAGACAACGCTCAAACCAACAATGACATCAGATAGTCGAGCACTCTAAAGTCTAATCTTCCCATAATGCCATGCTAAACCCCACAGAGACCCACGGCAGGCAGAAAGCTCCTCCTCCCATGGCCTTTGGCTGTGTGTGCGTGTGCGCGTGTGTGTGTGTGTGTGTGTGTTGGGGAGAGAAAAAGAATCCTAGAGTGAATGGAGATGTCACTGTCAGAGTCTGGCCTCCACATGAAGGGGGATTCGCTCCAGAATGGCCATATTGGCACCGTGTGTGTGTGTGTGTGTGTGTGTGTGTGTGTGTGTGTGTGTGTGTGTGTGAGAGAGAGAGAGCGAGTCGGTCGGGGGTCCGTCGTTTCCCCTCCACACTGCGTTCTTACGGTGCTGATTGGAGCACGGCAGGACGGCGGGCCCTATATCTCATCCTGGTCATGTGAGTGAGCGAGGCCGTTTCATCTCCCCACACACATGTTCTCCATTAAGACGGCGTGTTTATTCTCCCCCATGATGTGCCCGGGCCGTGGAAGCCTCTCATCTCTCCTGATATTGGAAATAGCAGCGAAGGTCCTGCTAAAGCAAACACAATATCCCCCCAAACCAACTCGACCGCCGCTCGACGCTTCGCTTTATGAACTATGCAAAGAATCAGACCCGAGGCACTGCAGCGACTTGGACTTAATGACGGAGCACGTGAGCGTCCCCGCTTAAGCCCTATGTAATACTATCTGTGCCGGGTGTGAGATCAGCTCGCCCCGGCTTCATTTGTGGCACTCTCTCTCTTCCGTGTTCCGCTGTCTCTCTCTCTCTACGTCTTGTCTTTCATTTTCCCAGCGCTGAAAAGTTTGACTGCTTTTAGTTGTTCTCCTCGCCTGTCTCTCACACCCCGTCGTGAAACATGACAGCTCAAACCTACACAGCACATCGCTCCTCTCCTCTCTCACGTCTCCAACAGGAAAGCTTCTCTCTGCAGACAGACGGACCTGGGGAGTCGTCCCCTCTCCCCGCCTGGCCCGCCCGGGGGCCCCTGGAACTGCTTTTAGTAGCTGCATTTCCTGATTTATTTATATATGTCTGATTGTAGCACCTCGCGCATATCAAGAATCACAAAGGCCAGACCCTCGCATACATGTGCATTATGCGTGGGGGGGAGTCAAATTATTATTTGCAATACACATGAATGCATGAATATATTTATTGTGGAGGAGGGGTGGCGGGTGCATCTGGAGAGCCTGGAGTCTCATTTCCTGTCGTGGCCTCGCTCTGGAGCGGAGCGGCGTGATCCTGGAAGCCGCTCCGCATGCGGCCACCAAATAGAGCCGCCTCACACAATGGAGGGGAAATGAGTCGCCTCCTATTGGAAGCAGGAGGAGTTGCTTCAAAGCCGTGCGCTCGAGCCCAGCCTGTAGCAGGCCTTCTCTCTGCATTACATGTGCGTTCTGCTCGGGCCCAGCCTGTAGCAGGCCTTCTCTCTGCATTAGATGTGCGCTCTGTGATGAGCCTTTGAAGGCTGCAGGCAGCTCTGGCAGAGCGCTTGTGATTGCATTGCACGGTGCGCCGGGGCTTGCTGCTGCAGTTGGAGTTGTATGTGTGGGCAGCGTTCCCCTCGGTGCGCGCTGGTCAAGTGGGCTGGACTAATACACCTGTAGGGGTGTGTGAATCTTTGGGTATCTCACAATTCCGATTCCGATTCCTGGGGTCACGATTCGATTCAAAACTATCTCTGATTCTCGATTCAGTACATAAGGGGATTTCAGGACCTACTCCAGCCCGCTGTGTGCTAAGAAAGGCAGTGTAGCAGATTATGGCATGAAAGCAGAATAAAGTGTATATATACAATTATGTAGTTTTTATATTTGAAAAAGGTTTTTCAACTGATTGCAATCCTATATTATTATTAAAAGGGAGCAAGTGGGCAATGTTTGTTTGTTTACATTTTTGTGCCGGCCACAGCTATGACGTTTTACGTGCGATCGCAGTGGTCATCGGTGATGTCATAAGAGCAGGTGAGCCCGCACAGCAGTCGAGCTGCGTATGCGAGCTGCAGGGACAGCTCAGCGAGCTGCAGGGCGGGCGAGCCCCTAGGAATTGAGCTCGCTATAGCGTAGAGGGGATGCCTAGTAATTTAAACACACAGTACACACAAAGGCAAACCTAAGACAAGAGGTAACATTTATTAATGCTAAACCTGCAGAAATAAAAACTTCTTAGTATTTCTCAGTTCTCAGTGACTTCACGAAGAAAAAGTTAAAGAAAGTAATCAAACAAAAAGAAAAGAATCAAGTTGTGAATCGATTCAAAATTGCGTAAGATAAGAATCACAATTCTTACATGAATCGTTTTTTTTTGGGACACCCCTATCGACCCGCAAACGCGCAAAGTGTGACGATGGAACAGCTGCTGTGTCACGTTAAGATGTTCACACACACACACACACACACACACACACACACACACACACACACACACACACACACACACACACACACGTGTAGATCACAGGGAAAGGTAGAGTGAACACTGGCTCAGGAGTCAGCTGTGGTTGGCTTGTGCAGATGAAGGCGGGAGTGTGTGTTACAGATGGCGGTAATAACGATCAGATAGCACTTGTAATGGAGACGGCCCAGTTACTAATGGCTTCCTAAAACAACACATGGAGCGTCTTTACGAGGCCACAATCCGCCGTGTTATCACACGGCAAAGCGTGCGAATGGGAATAGCATCATGTCAAACGAGCTAGCACGCACATCACACACAGACACACACACGCACACATTTCATTTTAATACCGACAGCCCGCATCCAGGCTGTGCCCCCCGCTTGTTAAAGGCGAGCGTTATCAGAGGAGACACAGATTCCCGCTACACCAGTTAGCTGTTAGCCCGTCCTCCCCTTTTACATTCAGTGTTAATGAGCCTAATGATGTGTGTCTCTGCGATTGCATCAGTCAATATGCTGTTCAATATGGCGCTGACAACTTAACCATGTCTGCCTGGATAAGATCTCCCTTCTAAGGCAGCAAAGGAAGAGCAACTCGTTTGTCCTAGATTGGATGGGACATGTGTAACTGTCTTTTAGAATCATGAGCTGAGATTGTAAGCAGAGAATGGACCTGTCACTCAAATCCTTTGATAGCAATTCACATTTAAGACCTAGAAGGCAGCTTGTTTATTAAATAAATGTAGGCTGACGTTATGACAGAGCAAGTCTATTGTCTGTCTGGGCTTTTCATAGTTTCTGTCTCTTTTGGTTTGATTTTACATTTGGATTTTAGTTTAGGTTTTTAGTTTAGTTTAGTAGTTGTTCCGACTACTAAAATGAGTTAAATGAGTATTTTTGAAAAGTGTTTTGTTGATGTTTTCATTTGATTTGATTTGTGTGCTCAGTATTGTAGAACCCCGGGCAAAGTAGAAGTGGTGTTTTGTTGGAGAGTTGCCGTAGGTCTTTTCAGAGTATGTCTCAATGTATTGATTGCAGATGTGGGCCTTTTTTCATTTCTAGAGGCTTCTCTTATTCTCCACTCTCATTTTGGCTTTGACCAGAAAACCAAATTTAACTCTCGCTATTTCTTTATTTTTCCCCCTTTTTCCCTTTCTTTTTTTCCCCAAATAGTTTTGGACAGGACACTTTGTTGTTTCAGTTTCATTTGAGTTTTGTTACACGTTTCATTTCAATTCAGTTAACTAACATACTTTTTTCTCTGTTAATTTAACCTTGAGTTTGTGTTCCCGTAGTAAAAAAAAAACAGAGCGATCAGGGAGAGACCCCTCTGACTCTGATAAAAGCGCTTTCTTTCTTTTATAAAGCACAGCATTTGATGGATTTGTCCCGTGGTCTTGATCCCTGGGCTTGGCTGATTAAACCTATCCATCAGCTTCTCTTATCTGTGCCCCAGCAGATCCACTTCAGGACACTGAACTAAACCCCTGCATTGTTGTTACACAGAAAGAGTCAAAGGCTAAGGACAGGGAGGGGAGCTGTTCGCTCAAGCAAAGCTGTTCCCTGCAAGACCTTGAAAACAAAGGTGCAAAAAAAAACATGTTATTTTAAAGAAATAGCTGGAGCAAAAAAAATAAGGTTTTAAGATCAGTATCGCATGCTATTGTGTGTGGCCGGTATATACACACACACACACACACACACACACACAGCCACGCACGCACGCACACATTTTACTGTTGCACATATGGAGTGCCACAGGGATGACGTATTTGTAAGCGGTGCAGCCACTTCTATAAGTGACTATGTGTGTTTGAGCACAGGATGTGTGTGGGCGACATTTAGCCTAGGCCCCTCCCCCAGCTCACCGGTCGGCACAGATAGAGACACAGGTGTATCAAGAGAGAGAGAGACCGTCTCAAAGCCTGTAAAACACGCACACACACACACGCATGCACACACACACACACACACACGCATGCACACACATTTCATTCCTCATTGGCGAGAGTTGGCATGCTATGGAGAGAGCGGCTCCAAACACGCACGTGCTCGCGCACACACAGTGTCAGAGAGAGAGGGGAGAGGGGGGTGGAGGAGAAGGGTCTCACCTGCAAACCTGCACCGCTTACTTCAACACCTGGGTGTGTTTGTTTTAGGCCAGCCTGGAAGTTAGCATCGCGCTGGCTAACCCTTGTCTGGAAGTCAATGGCATTTTTTAATTGGTTTTTGATTAGATCCCTGAAATAAGGTCTGTTGCTAACAAAAGTTTACAATACTGAGATCTGGTGTTCAGCAAAATAATCTTCACTAACGAACAACACTTTTACGATTTTTGAAGTGTAAACGCGATTGCAAAAAAATTGCGATCGCCAGAAGATGCTTTGAAAATCTTTTCTTTTGTTGTTGAATTGTGAAGAGATGATCTCGCTAAACGCAACATTCAAGTTCCATAAACTTTTTGCTAACAACAGACCTTCTTATCGCATTGTGTTTTAGGATTGATTCTATTGGAATAACCTCTAAATGCAGATTGTGACCAGAGTGTTTCCCCTCTAGAGGGAAATCAGAACGTGATGTTTCCTGTCTGTCGTGTCGACTCCCTGCCGGCCAAGTGACCCACCCTGCCCCAGTCACCAGCACTCACACACACACGCAGACACCAGCTAGATAAAGACATCTCCGTCTCTCACAGGCTGTCATTCACTCACGTGCCCATACATATTATGTACACACACACACACACACACACACACACACACACACACACACACACACACACACATACACGCACACAACACACACACACACACACACACACAGACATACACACACACACACATACACGCACACAACACACACACACACACACACACACAGACATACACACACACATACACACACACACACACACAGACACACACACACACACACACACACACATACACACACACACACACAGCAGGCAGGCGTGCGTTCCTTTGGACAGGCTTTGAGCGCTTGTGTGCACACGCTGACTTGAATAGCAGGGCAAATGAGCTCTGTCGCTGTTATTATGAATCATCTGAGGTGATTTGCAAGTCAAATGTGCCTGTTATTTTCTGGGATAAATTAGAATTTCTCATCTGCGGGGTGACTGTTAAAGCAAATACATCAAGGCTACTAAAAAGTGGATGATTGCATGTCAGTTGGCTCGTTTATCTGCAAGCACCTATTACCAGCCTGCGTCCAAGTCCATGAAAACACCCAGTGGGAAGGGCCAACAGATGGCCTCTTCTACTAGTATGTACACATCTATGCCGGTGGGACCCTTAACATCCAGAACACAAGCATTTCATATACTGTAGATCAACATAAACACAGGTGTGTGTGTGTGTGTGTGTGTGTGTGTGTGTGTGTGTGTGTGTGTGTGTGTGTATGTGTGTGTGTGTGTGTGTGTATGTGTATGTGTGTGCGTACACACATTGGATAAGGATCATATCACAGCCTGCATGTTGGTTAACACTCCCCAGTATCTTTCATCAGATAAAGCTGGAGTTAGCAACTTGCACCCTTATCAAGACGTTTACATAGTCAGGATTGCATGCTGAAGGGAGAAATGCTTTATTGAAGTCCTGTAGGAACCTGTCCTGCAGGAGCAGGTGTGGACCTGCTAGTAAGTTAGCCTTCTGGCTGCTGGTGGTTTTGGTGGAGAGAGAGAGAGAGGGAGGGGAGGGGAGGGGAGGGGAGGGGAGGGGGGCGTTGCTGCTCCCCCAGTGCTAGGCGGGAGAAGTTGCCTGCGTGGCACATTCATTAACCTGCTATCTAGCTAATCTCCTGGCTAATTCATTTAGTCCTCGGAGCACTCACTCCTGTGTATTAATATCCGCGCCCCCGCTCGTGGGACGCGCGCGGCGGCGGCGTAGCCATGGCGATGATTGTGTGTGATTATTTTGCAGTCAGATGAGTGATATCCCTGAGGGCTGTCACTGCCTTGTCCAGGCCGCTTGAGAGGGACTGATTAGAATTGCAAATGGTCGCCCAGTGTTGTGTTTATTGTGCGTCTCAATATTGGAGACAATCAGGCGAATCAAAGCCCTCAGCTGGAGAGATGGGACTGAGGCACGGTGGGCCTCTCTCTGGTTGGCACCGTGTCCTCAATACTTGCACATTGCTTCCTTCCTCTCTCCCTCTCTCTCTCTCTCTCTCTCCCCCTCTGTTGTCCTGTGTCTCTCTGTCTGTGTAGTCTCTCTCTCTCTGTTGTCCTGTGTCTGTCTGTCTGTGTAGTCTCTCTCTCTCTGTTGTCCTGTGTCTCTCTGTCTGTGTAGTCTCTCTCTCTCTGTTGTCCTGTGTCTCTCTGTCTGTGTAGTATCTCTCTCTCTGTTGTCCTGTGTCTCTCTGTCTGTGTAGTCTCTCTCTCTCTGTTGTCCTGTGTCTCTCTGTCTGTGTAGTATCTCTCTCTGTTGTCCTGTGTCTGTCTGTGTAGTCTCTCTCTGTTGTCCTGTGTCTCTCTGTCTGTGTAGTCTATCTCTCTGTTGTCCTGTGTCTCTCTGTCTGTGTAGTATCTCTCTGTTGTCCTGTGTCTCTCTGTCTGTGTAGTCTCACTCTCTGTTGTCATGTGTCTCTCTGTCTGTGTAGTCTCTCTCTCTGTTTTCCTGTGTCTGTCTGTGTAGTCTCTCTCTGTTGTCCTGTGTCTCTGTCTGTGTAGTATCTCTCTGTTGTCCGGTGTCTCTCTGTCTGTGTAGTCTCTCTCTCTCTCTCTGTTGTCCTGTGTCTCTGTCTGTGTAGTCTCTCTCTCTCTGTTGTCCTGTGTCTCTGTCTGTGTAGTCTCTCTCTCTCTGTTGTCCTGTGTCTCTCTGTCTGTGTAGTCTCTCTCTCTTGTCCTGTGTCTCTCTGTCTGTGTAGTCTCTCTCTCTCTCTGTTGTCCTGTCTCTCTCTGTCTGTGTGGTGGTCTGTGGTGTGTTTAGGTCCTGCGCGCAGCTGGACAACGTGAAGGAGAGACAGAAAGACGCGCCCGTAAATCTCGAGCGCTCTCAATCATGTGTAGTGTGGCCTGGCCTCTCACACAGCTGAGAAATATTAAACACGCTTTATGATAATGAAAGCGCCGGGCGACAGACATAAATATCAGAGGCAAAGTGCTGAAGGATTAAAATGTCTTGTACGTTTGCTCATAACGGGAATTTGTCATAGATTTCATGGCTTCCGGAATCGTTAGAGACAGAATTATCAGCTTTTTCATCAGTGCGATTTCCTCTCTTTTTTCCCCCTCTCCTCCTCCTTTCCTCTAGAGGCCGGTCTATGATGAAGAATCTGGAGTCACAGTTCATATCACACACACACACACACACACAACACAGGCGCAGGAAGAACGCCGATCATATCTGCATTCGTTTCTGACAAATGAAAGCCATTGGCAGCCGGGGTGCCCTTGTTATGGCCGGGTGACAGACTGCGGCGCAAAGTGGCGTCATCGCACACTTTCCTCCACAAATCACTCGTGAGAATGTTCCTCCTCAACGATCGGCCATTACCCCGTCCCGGGTATTGACGTGTTGTTTGTACAGGATTCTGCTAAATCCATCTGAAAGTCATCCGGTGCTATTGTGCGAGACGGGGGGAGCCAGTGTTTTACCTCTGTCTGTAATTCACCTTGTCAGCTGCTCAGCGAGGCCCTTCTCTCCTCTGCTCTGCTCTGCTCTCGCTACTGTTGGCTCCTCAAGAATGTGCCTGGATGTGTGCATGTAAATGTACATGTAACAACAGGTGTGTGTGTGTGAGAGAATGTGTGTGTGTGTGTGTGTGTGTGTGTGTGTGTGTGTGTGTGTGTGTGTGTGTGTGTGTGTGTGTGTGTCTGTGTGTGTGTGTGTGTGTGTGTCTGTGCTCATTCATGCATGCGTATACCCCCCCCCACGTGAACACGGGATAATAGCCCCCAGGTCAGACATGCTCCTCATATAGAAAGCGCATGACCGGTCGCAACAGGCTTGTGGGAGGCCCAGGTACAGGCATGCCCAGTGGAACAGGTATAGCTACAGGGACGTAACTGTTAAAAGTTCTTTTTTATTGCACCACACACACACACACACACACACACACTTTCCCCACTCCTGCAGGCTATAGGAACCAAACATGTGAAGCGGAAAAGAAATCTGCTCTCACTCGCTCCTGAAAATCACTCTGATTTGATCTGAAGGTTTTTTTCACACGGCAGCGGCCATCACAACACCAGAGGCATCACAAGACGTGACTGACGCCATCTGATTGAGTTATTAGTTTAGACAGAGCTGTGTGTGTGTGCTGTTGACTTTGACAAGCAGTTGATGAGAGTTAGTGTGTGTGTGTGTGTGTGTGCGCGCGCGCGCGTGCGTGCGTACGTGCGTGTGTGCGCGTGTGTGTGTGTCAGATCGGCCGACGTGGCTGTTTGTGTGCGAGAGTGTGTGAAAGCGAGGAGAGAGTTCACGAGGTGACATCTCGTCAGCTGTTTGACTTTCCCAGTTTCCCAGGGAAACAGTTTGGAGAACAATGTGCAGAAGAGAGAAACCCCACAATTGAAATGCCAGAGGGAGAAAAAAAAAACGTCGCTGTTTCTGTTTGTTGGTGACTGAATTATTGCCGTTGCTGGAGATTGGAGACGGGGGGAAATGTGTGAGCGACTGCGCCGTGCTCGGTAGCAGACAGATATCACCTAACCGGACTCCTCTCCACATCCATCTTCCAGCCGCGCACCAACAATAGCAGGAATACATTAAATAAATAAAAAAAGTGGCGCGTCAGGAAGAAAAGGGGACATAAAGATAAATATTGTGTTAGGAGAAGTCCTCCCTCTCTCCCCCTGCAATTGTCTTTCACACTGACAGATGAACAATGAAAGTATTTTGAACTTTGCTGCGTTGCTATCTTTTACTTCGGGGGTTCAGCGCCGCGCTGTCAAACCCAGACGCGCTCTGACACTGATTGATTGATTGCTCTGTGTGTGCGCCATGTCTTCCCTTTGTTCTCCCGAAGCAGCGGTTTGGTTTCTCTCCAGCGCCGGCCGACTTTCTGTAGCTGTGTCGTATTAACACCTGTTAACAACACACGGAGTCGTAAAGTATCGATTCGGCTAACCCCCTTTGATCGTAAAGGCTTTGCTGTAAAAAAAAATCTCAACCGGACGCCGGTGTGCGTTCTATATTTGGGAGGGGAGACGGCGGGGCCCCAAGAAGTCCGCTGGGTGCAGTTCTGCAGCTGATCCTGCGCTCTCTGGCAAGCCCAAAAATAATGATCCCCGGGGGGATCAAATAGCATTATATGATGTTATGATTCAGGAGATTTCCATTGATTATTGGTGCCAGGCCGGTGAGGGAGCGCCCGAGTAACTGCTGAGCCGGGTGACTTAACCGCCCTCCCAGTGCACTCCGGGCAGTCACGGAGCACGCGTATGGAAAATGAGCTAACTTTAGCTACAATCCTTAGCCTGACTCATCTCCAATGAGCTTTTCATTTTGCTTCATTATTCCGTCTAAAACTCTGATCCCCGGAGTCCTTTCTAACCACGCTGAGAGAGGAGGGCATTTGTTAAGAAATGAATTGAACCATGATTCGCTCTATCGAAGCCAAACAGAATTTTAATAACCCGCTGAAGCTGGAGCTGTCTCTCTGTGTGTGTGTGTGTGTGTGTGTGTGTGTGTGTGTAACTGTGTATATATATATTTTATGCGTGTATTTATCAGTATGTGTGAGGTGCTGATTAACTAACAACATTAAAGCGATTGATTCTCCCAGTAACACATTCTGCAGACTTTCTTTGGCTTGAACCAGCCTTGTGATGTCTTGTGTTATCGATGAGGTTGGAGATACAGAGCAGAAAATGGCCGCTGGTGAGCAACCCGGGCAGCTGTGTGGGTTTGATAATGGTTATGATTCTTCTTCTCTCTCTCTCTCACGAGTTTCTTCCTGCTTCCCCCGAGCGGGAGTGAAATACAATCTTGCGAGTGTGTGAGAGATGCTATTGTTCGTGCGGGAGGTTCTTCTCGCCTGCTCTCCCTCCGCTCTGCTCAGCACTGATTAGAACCTCGCATCCCCGGTCCAACTCTTGACTCCTCGCCTTCTCCAGGGATCCCACTCCATGACACGTCCACCACCACCCCCCCAACTCTCTGGCACGTTCAGGGGTGCCTGGCACACACACACACACACACACACACACACACACACGCACACACTCTCACACACACAAACGCACGCACGCACACACACACACACACACATGCACACACACACACTCACACCAACCCGCACACACACACATACAGTGGGCTCTGGCCAGGCGGGTTTGGCAGCGACTGTAGACTGGGCCTGTGGAGAGATCTTTACGGAGCATGCAGAGCCCATCTGTGGCTGCTCCTCAGTGATGGGAGGCAGCTGGCTGTGTGTGTGTGACGGTGTGTGTGTGTCAGCGAGTGTGTGTGTATGTGTGTGTGTGTGTCAGCGAGTGTGTGTGTGTGTGTGTGTGTGTGTGTGTGTGTGTGTGTGTGTGTGTGTGTCGTGGCCAGGGAAGGAACTGGGGGAGGAAGAAAAAGAGTTGCGTGCGTGTCTTTGGGTCACAGAGCCACCCCAGGATAAGGGCTAAACTCAGGCTGAAACTGTCCCAAGCTCTGTCCTCTGTCCAAGCCAAACCATGTCCTCTCCTCTCCTCTCGTGCTCTCTTCTCTCCCCCTCTCTCTCCCCCTCTCCAGCTGGAAGAGCTCACTCCCCAGGCTCTCTAGGATGAATAAGTGGAGACTTGGAGTGGACCAGTCTGGGCCTTCTCTCGCTGTCAGTGATACCGTGGATGACGTTCAATCACCACCGCATACAGCCGTCCGCTGAGCTCTCCCCTGCTCTTAGAGAGGGATGGGCTCGGCATTGACGGGAAACCACAGAGTGCCAAAAGAAGCAACAGATTACGCTCTCCCTCTCTCCTCCTCCCTAATGACTTGTGTCACTCCTCTCCTCTCACTCCACGCTCCTCTTCAGCGTGTCTGTCTGTCTGCTGGCCGCGTCCGTCCACTTGTGTCCTCCTTGGCACGGCCATCTGGGCGTTGTGTCGTTAGCTCGTTGCGACTGCTGCTGGTGTGATGCTAGCCCCTCGTGTGACAGTGATGGAGGGCACGCGTGCCGCGCCGCACGTCTGTTCTGGGATGAATCTCTGCTAGCTGTGAGATAGCTCTGCTTGTGCCAGTGTTGTCGTTGAGTCGGACACATTTTCAGGACTTGAGTTGTGACTTCAACCTGCACTTGAGCACTGATGACTCAGAGTTGGACTTGAACTTCAGACTCCGAATTTGGAGACAGACGAGGACTTGAGAAAGACTGTTTTTTTGTTGTGCATTTTTTGTAATAGGCCCAAATGATTTGGCATAAGATATTTATAGCTATATTAATATTGTGACATTATTAAACTTTATGCAAGGGCAGCCACCTGTGTTCTACCTACTAGGGATGTCACGATACTAGAATTTATACTTCGATACCGATACCCAGGAAAATATCGATAATACCATTCTCAATACCACGGGAAGGGGTGGATGACGACACACCAAGAGGCATAAAAATCAAGTTAGACAGATGGACGGACAGATGCACACTTCTCCATAATCTAGACCTGATACAACGTTGAATTTAGACAGCAGATGAGCCCTGCTCTAGCCATCAGAACACGTTTAGTTTGTTGAAGCAACAGATACCCAATGATAGGGAGGGAAAAATCTGTGATTTTTTTCATTAAAAGAAAGCACTGATGGTATCGAAGCTGTTGCAAATGAGTATTGTATCCGTTTCAAATGTTCAGTATTGATACTTTTAGATACTATCACTACTTTTGACAACCCTACGACAAGCGGATTGACGCTCATGTTCAGTAACCCTGGACTCAGACTCAGGTAACGGGGGATTCACACTCGACTCTGACTCTTCTTTGGTGACTCGGACTCGGACTCAAACACTGGGGACTCGAGACTTGACTCGATACAGCGACTTGACTACAACACTGGCGTGTGCGTGCGCGTGTGTGTGTGTGCGTGCGTGCGTGCGTGCGTGCGTGTGGGTGTTTTAGCTGCCCATGTGCAACTGTTGCTATGAGTCACGCTGAATCTGATTTGCTCTGCATGCCAGCCTGTTGACTGAGCTAACCGAGGCTTGTGACTGTCTGGTGTGTGTGTGTGTGTGTGTGTGTGTGAGAGAGAGAGAGAGAGAGAGAGAGGGTGTCTGTGTTCACACGTACAAAAGCAGCGCTCAGCGGGGTGGAGTGCAGGATATTCTGTCTGTCTTTCTGCCTGTGACATCTTCATTGATGCCCCTCTCTCTAATGGGGACGGCAGCCCAGAGGGCACAAAATACCAGCCTTTCTTCCTTTCAGCAAATCCTCTCTTGCCAAGTCTGGCCTGCCGGAGTACAAATGCATCTCCAATGAGTTTCGGGGCCAAATAGTTGATCCAATAGCAGCTCCCCTTTGGCCTCCAGTGCTGCTGACGTCCACTAGTTTGACCTGCTTTTCTAGAATAAGGGTCAAATCCTTCCTGCTTTGTTAAACATAGCCAGGGCCAGATGGACCTTGTTTTTCCTTATTTTCAGAATCTCTGTGTGTGTGGGTGTGTGTGTGTGTGTGTGTGTGTGTGTGTGTGTGTGTGTGTGTGTGTGTGTGTGTGCGCGTGTCTGTGTGTGTCTGTGCGCGTGTACTGTGTGTGTGTGTGTGTGTGTGTGTGTGTGTACTGTGTGTGTGTGTGTGTGTGTGTGTGTGTGTGTGTGTGTGTGTGTGTGTGTGTGTGTGTGCGGCCCACACCGCGCAACCAGCACAGCACAGAGTTGTTTACTGTGTCTGACATGTGAGGAAATCGGTGTGTGTACACTGCGGGGCGTGTGTTTATGTGTGTGTGTTTATAGTCGGGCCTCCCTAAGAACATCTGCCCCCTGTGACAGCCTGAGAGAAGCCAGCTATGTATACAGGCGCTCGGGGGCGAGCCACCGGCTAAACAGACCCACGACCAGCTTCAGCGTCCCCGCAGTGTCACATCAGACCACCGGAGGGCTGATTCCAGATCAGTCAGGCCGTCGGCCGTGCTCGCGGGCTCGGGGTCAGCGCTGCTATACATGTGGCGAGCTTCCCCCCCGGAGCCAGATGATGAAGATACTGACAGTTTGATCATACACGCCTTTTCTCTCCAAAGTATGAAATGATCACATTGTGTCAACAACAGCGCTCGGCAAATCTGAACCACACATCAAGAGTGTGTGGCCGCTTCAGAAGCTGCTCTCTCAATGTTTCCATTGTGAGGCCAGGCAGAAATGTTAGCTCTATCTCGACGGAGCGCCCAGCGGTTTTTAGGCTAAGCAGCAAGGCCGCCTCCAGACTAGCAGAGAATTATTTCATATTGATTGAGTTGAATGAGAACAGGATGTGTTTGCACCCTGTGATTACACAAATAGACCGCTGCCTTAGGGCGAGTGAATCGCCTTTAAATCTCCGGCGCAATATACACGACGCACACAACGCTCTCTGCATAAGGCGGCTTCTTTGCTCCTTAAGGACTCGAGCGTAGCGCTGCCATGTGGATAAATGACGGTAATGTTTTCAGTATTCACGAGTAATCAGGAAAATCTATCTGGAATATATATAAGCCTTATGGAATATTGATAGAAAGGGCATATCTCTCAGCCAGACTGCAAATCCAGCTGGCGTATGGAAAGTGTCAGCCGTTCTAATGGGGTGAGGCTTGCTGCCACACTGATTCTGTGGATTTATGACGTGAGAGAGAAATGCTAATTGGTGAGGCAACACACTTCCTGCTGTGGTAATTGCCACGCTGATAGCACGGGGAGTAGAGTACCTGTTGTGGTGGTGGTGAGTGTGGAGAGTGCGTGTGCCCAACGTGTGTGTTTGTTTTTGCGTGTTTTGTGAGTCGGTTTGCGTCTGTGTGTGTGTGTGTGTGTGTGTGTGTGTGTGTGTTATAACGGACAGAGGCGGAGAAACGGGCCAGATTGGATGTTGAGTAGTGTGGAGACGATCGAGACACAAAAGGACAAGAGTTACCTGTAGCCATTCGCGTTGGCACAGACGCTCCCCTGGTGGAGATGGGTGGCTCTGTCTGCGTGGGTTGGGTATAATTGATTTTAATTGAAATGTATGGCATGTTCATGCTGCCGCCCAGGAGGAACAAATCAATTTGACGCCATTCTTTCGATATGAGCTTTAGTTCTCTCTGTCTCTCTGTCTCTCTCTCTCTCTCTCTCTCTCTCTCTGTATGTCTCTCTCTCTCTCTCTCTCTCTCTCTCTCTCTGTATGTCTCTCTCTCTCTCTCTCTCTCTCTCTGTATGTCTCTCTCTCTCTCTCTCTCTCTCTCTCTGTATGTCTCTCTCTCTCTCTCTGTATGTCTCTCTCTCTCTCTCTCTCTCTCTCTCTCTGTATGTCTCTCTCTCTCTCTGTATGTCTCTCTCTCTCTCTCTCATGGGCCCATTCACTGAGTGGCTGAGGCTGCCTGCCAGTGCAGGCCAGGCCCGGGGCAGAGGCCTGAGTGACTGGACGGGGGTGGAGAGAGCAGGAGGGGGGGAGGAGGGCTGGTTCGGGGGGCTCTGTGAGGGGCTGTGAGTGGAGCCCTCAGTGTAGGCGGGTGTTTTATATGGAAGTCGGTGAGGGCAGGGCGTATGAATAGGGGTGGCTGGGGAAGCTGGGCTGGGAAGGTCCAGGATGCACCCCACAGTGCTTTTGTGTGCTCCCACATCCGTGTGTGTGTGTGTGTGTGTGTGTGTGTGTGTGTGTGTTTGTATGGGGGCGGGGCTGGTGGTGGTGGCATATGTGAGATCATGTGCTCATATTCACCAGTGGAATGTAAAAGGAGGGGTGGTGGGTGTGTGTGTGTGGGGGGGGGGGCTCTCCTCCTCTCTCCTTTCCGCTCCTCAGTTGTTTTCTGTTCTCTCTCGCCCCGCGCTACAGCATCGCTCTTGTTTGCTTAAGCTCTTTACAGGACTGGAGCGCGGCGAGGAGCCGTCCAGATGAAACAAAACGAAGCTCGTTCGGCTGTTTGGAAAATGACTCTCTTTATTTGGTTTGGTCCGGGCAGATCCACCTCGCTCGACACGGAGGGGGAATCAGCAGCAGCGCCGGGGCGCTCTCTCTCTCTCTCTCTCTCTCTCTCTCTCTCTCTCTCTCTCTCTCTCTCTCTCTCTCTCTCTCTTTCTCTCTGGTCGTTCGGGGTCATTTCTAAGAAACAGTTTTGTGTGTGTCTCTTCCTCTGCCTCCTTTCATCGTCTCTTACGAGTCTCCAGACGACAACAATGAAAGATTCAATTCAATCTCTCTCACTTCCCCCCTTTTCTCCCTTTTCCACCTCCTCCAAAGTGCACTCATCATCTCCCCTCTCTCTCTCTCTCTCTGCTCTCCTCCTCTGCTCTCCGTGGCGTGGCTGTGTGTGTAGCTGATTAAGCCGACAGAGAGACAAAGTCCCAGCCCACCAGTTTAGTTTCACATCCTGGACTGGAGCTGGGCCGCAGCTTGCCAAGTGGAGGGCTTTTAAACTGGGCTAAACACTAATTGCTGCCCTATTTCTTTTATGTTGCTTCTTTCCCATCTGCGATGGCGCTTCCAGACCTCCGCAGCAGCCAGAGGCTCATTATAGCAGACAGTTAACAAAGGCTGGGAAACAGAAGCGGAGAATTCACTTAAGGATAGCTATCTAACCGCCGAACGAGGAGAGGCCTGCTCGGGAAATTGAATCAATGACAGGGGCGGGCTTCTGATTAAATCCTTTAGGGATATTAAGATATTAAGATTTGGGGAAATCTTAATTATTCATCTGAATTGTTGCGTCGTGCTTTGATAATGGGAATGAGTGGATTGCCAACAATGAAAAATGAGACCTGGGTAAGCGAGGCTCGTTGGTTTATCCGAGGTTCCGAAGGCCTGGCTTTTTTTTTAAACGGGCGACATATTGAAAAGTTGCCAGCCTTCTTCTCCGTACAAAGAATGGAAATCAGCCGAAATAGAAAGCACCTACTTGTTGAGTGAAACAAATCAAGGGCTCATTGCCTGGTCTCTCTCTCTCTCTCTCTCTCTCTCTCTCTCTCTCTCTCTCTCTCTCTCTCTCTCTCTCCCCCCCTCTCTCTTTCTCTCTCTCTCCCGCTCTCTCTCTGGTTTCACACTTGTTTTTCTGTAGGTGTTTTGTGTGTGTGTGTGTGTGTGTGTGTGTGTGTGTGTGTGTGTGTGTGTGTGGAGAAAGGGGGAGGATGCAGGACTGTGAGGGAGATGTTGAGGAGGTGAATAAGAAGTGTGAAGGATAAAGCCAGAGAGGGAATGAGATTGGGGAGTAGAAATGAAGGGGGCTGAGATGGGGGTGGAGAGGGGGCGGGAGGAGGAGGAGGAGAGGGGTGGTCAGCAAGCAACAAAGCCTCATGTTGCCATGGAAACCTGTTTATGCCTCACTGATGCATCTTGTAGATCCAATTAGAGGCTGATTGTGTGCTTGTCTTCATACACACATGCACGTGTACCCAATGTATATGTGCATATATGGACTCATGCACTGTCTGCACACACACATGTACACGTAAACACACACACACACACATGCGTGCACGCAAACACACACACATGCGCGCGCACATGCGTGCACGCAAACACACACACACACACACACACACACACATGCGTGCACGCAAACACACACATGCAGAGGGTTGCTGCTGAAAACCAGCAAATGGTTGAGAGAGGTTTGGACAAAAGATAGCCCACGCTCTCTCTCTTACCGGCCCTTGAATTAACGCCCCCCTCCCTCCCTCCCTCCCTCCCCCCCCCCCCCCCCCCCCCCTCTCCCCTATGAGCGTCAGACAATAGCGTGGAAATAACGTCTCACCCACCTCCAAGCCCCAGTGCTCTGCCCTGACGAGGGGCCTGTTCCTAGATCTGCATATTCTTTCATCACATCAGATTCAGCACATTTTCATTTCACATGTATCTCTTTTGTGAATGGACTCATTTCTTTGGTAATGCCTCTGTCCAAATAGAATGGTCATGAGTGCCGGAAAGACCTTAATCCAATCATGGTCATTTTCATGGGGGGTATTTCCTGAGGGATGGCACTTTTTTAAATGGTCGCTTCATACAATGGCTGCCTGTTCGCCCGTGTTTAACATCAGAGGAGGTGGATTGGCTCATTCCCCCCCCCCCCCAAACGCTCGACTCACTCTTCTATCAGAGTCTCTCAGAAGGCGCAGCGTTCCTCCCTTCCCTGGGCCTGTCTGACTCTGAAGAGTCACTTATTTAGTGGTGAAATGATGTGTGTGATGATGAAAAGAGGGGCAGGAGATATGGTGAGATTATGCTCAGAGAGAGAGGTGTTGTGCTCGTTATTTGGATTAAATTTGGTTGGGTAAAATAAAATATTAATAATCCGAAAATTATTAATATTTCATAAAATTATTAAAATATCAAATATGTAATCCTTGATAAGGATTAACCTAGGGGCACCACCTGCTTGATCGCAGGACCCAACTTTAATCACAGTTAGTCTCTCTGAAGTGTGAAGTCCTAAATCCTTAAACAGAGGTTCACCACAATACCACAAAATCACTCTGAAACAGTTGGATTCAATTAAAGCTGACACTATTTATTCTATGTAAAATAAAAAAGGAATATGGGCATTACAATCAACGAATTTCTTCTATAACTAAGTCACATTCCAAATCATTGACCTGTAGGTATGGAAGTGCGTGTGTGTGTGTGTGTGTGCGTGTGTGTGTGTGTGTGTGGGGACTCAGGTCAGGTCTTAGAGGGGGCAGACTGGTTGCATCACAACATGGCTGCCTCCACAAGACCCTGTGAGTGTGTGTGTGTGTGTGTGTGTGTGTGTGTGTGTGTGTGTGTGTGTGTGTGTGTGTGTGTGTGTGTGAGCACGTGCATGTGAGCGTGCACGTGGATGAGAAAGTAGTGCAGGGGAAACAGACACAATTCACCACTACAGCTGTGCGCTGGCATTTAACTAGTGACGAATTGTGCCGTTTGTCTTAATGCCTAGATCTGCTCACGCAGGATCGGAGGTGGTCTTAAATAGCATTCAGAGATTCACAGTTTCATGCACATTTATACAGTCACAAATAGCTCCAAGTCATACCATTCCGTTCACAGTATTAAATCAATTCACAATACTAAATCAATATTAACAACAGTTCTTCTTATGCTAATCAATCCTAACTTCTGCCCGAACTAATAAAGGGAAAAATTAGAGCCAGTCCCTTACTCTGTGCACGAGTTTGAGTTCGGTTTGCAGGGGTCTCTTTCCCAGCGGGAGGAGACGGTGGTCTGGATGCGCGTCCGCTGTCCAGACGAAGAGGAGGGGTGAGGGAGGAACAGACGGTCGGTCTCTGCGGGCCAAGCTGAGGCGCCTTTGGTCTGCTGGGAGGCGGCGATGCCGGCTTCGGTGAAGGAGAGGAGAATATCTCAGCGCTAGCTTAGCTCTGGGCAGGTAGCACTAGCCTGGTGGTGGCTATGCTATTCTTGGGTCCAGAGGAGTGGGGCCTTGTCCCTCTCTCCCTGTGGTACAGATGATCCTGTTGCAGCGTGCAGCTACTTAGAACTGAAGTCTGGGTGACTTTCTCCTGCATATAGTGGGGTGCAGGGCGTGTCTGTGTTGTTGGTGAGGCACTCCAAATGGCTCACCTTATCTCGCTTACAGATAGGAGAGTTGGCTGTCCTTTTGTCAATCTTCGATAACAAAGGAATGGCTCGCTTCCCTGCCGTTTTATCATAGGTGTGTGAACTCAAATGGCAGAGTGCTTGGAATGTGAGGGTTTGTGTCTCTCACTGTGCCTCCACACAGACAGTTAGTTTTCACTCAAATGTCTTGCATTCAACATACATGTTCCTTACACCATATCAATGTTCACTCCAAATGTCTGGCCCAACATCCCCCCGATGGTTGAAAGGGTGTGTTCTGGCACAGTCTTTAAAGCATCTCCAGGGCCATGCGGCCTGCGGGTGGCAACCCATTGGTTGCCTAGTCCGTGAGGCTGAAAGGAGCAAGTTCGTTAGGTCCTACGCTATGTGGTCCTATGTGGGCTCAAGTCCGGGCAGATCACCTGTGTCCGGGCAGGACTTTTCTCAAGCTATTCTATCATTCTATATCACACAAACAATACATTCAGATTGTCATCCTATACTATATCACACAAACAATACATTCCGATTGTCATACTAGTCTACATCACACGAAGCAATACATTCAGATTGTCATACTTCAAGTTTCTTAGGCAGGGCCTGGGCCCGGCTCTCTGTCTTGGTCACTTAGCTCTTCGTTTTTACACGATTTGCATAAGGGGAAGGGAGAGAAGGAGTGTGAGGTAGTGTAATGACCTGGTTACATGTTTGGTGAATGGGGGTCCAGTTGCCTTGGGGCTGAACTAGACTAGTTTGGTCCCTCGGGGGACCGTGTAGAAGACCGTCTGATTCATAGGCTCAGTTTAGTGACTGTGTCATAGCGGTTGTGTGACAGTGTTTTAGCCTACATGTTCTGCGGTTCAATGATTGGTAGGTTGACAAGGAATCCTATTTCTAGATGCGGTGGATCTATGAAAATTGGGATTGCACTGCCAAGACTGTAAGCCAAGCATACCTGAGAGGGCTAGGCCACGGTGGTCGTGGCGGATTTTAAGATTTGTTCAACCAGAGATAGCGAGACTAGGTAGTGGGGGTATGTTACCCCCACTCAGACTGGTGACTGAGGAGGATATCTCCCTGTAAGGTCTTGTGTCAAGTCTCTGGTCGCGTGCACATAGGTCTTGTCCTCTCGTACTATGCTGGTTAGAGTCTGTAAGGCATGGAGGTTGAGTCTGAGTTACTGGCAGTAGGGCTCTATGTAGCCTAGGTTAGTGGTTAGTGCATACTGGCGGAGTGAGTGGACATGCACCTATCCTGGCTACCCTACTAAGTCTCGTTCACTACCTCTGTGGTGGGGCTTGCCCCCCCCCTTTGGAGGTGTGTACAAGCTGTTAACTGACACTCCCAGTGGCTGCCGCATCAGCGCTGGGTCAGGTGCATGCGTCGGGTTCTGCACCAGAGTGTTGGTTGAACGATTGTCCAACTTAAAGAAAGGAGTGCCCCGCATCGTCATGTTTTGTTCTCTGTGCCGGGGCAACGGCTGGGAGAATGCCTGCCTGCCGGGCAGTTTCTGTCCCGGGCTGATGGCCAGGCGTACGGGAACCTTCGCGGTTCGAGCGGGAACTGACGCGCGGGTTTCGTTTGCGGAGAATGCGGGGAGCAGTCGCTCCTGTTTGCACAGGCGGCGGTACAGCTCGGGGCTAGCGGTGGAAACGTTGCGTGCCGGCAGCGATGTGCCAGCTTCCTTGATGACAGCGACTTGTCTGTCTGTGCTAGGCTGGCGGCCAGGTGACGCCCATGGCTTTGGCGTTTGAACCTGAGCCCAAATGCGATTGCTGGAGCAGTCGATGATTGGGACTAGCCGGTCCAGGAGATCCTGGCCAATGAGAAGCGGTTCGGTATCGAGAGGGCTGATGTGAATGGGGTGGCGTATAGTCATCCCCTGGAAGGTGATGTCCAGCAGAGCACGCTCAGCAATGGGGGTTTGGTCTTGTGTGTAGCTGGTGATGCTAACATCACAAGGCTCGATCCGAAGTGGCCTATTGGTGGCGTGCATGGCTATGCAGACCTTCTCGAAGGTGTTGGCACTCATCAAGCTGATGGAGGCTCCTGTGTCCACTAAGGCGAGGGTGCGAGTGCACCCCCCTACCACCACTGGGGTGTAGATACGATGGGCGTTGCCCTTGCGGACAAGGTTGCCCATGAAAGTTAGAGTAGGACGGTTTGGTGAAGCCTGAGAAGGAGACTTAGGAAGGGATCTGGTTCTTCGGGGTCCCCTCCGCCTGTTGACAAAGCGAACTTTGGCAGGTGGCGGAGGTTCCCCCCCAAGTCATGCGACCGGGGTTTTGTCTGGCTCCGGCGGGGAGCCAGCTGGTTTGTCTTTATCAAAGAACATCTTTACCGTGTCAGCTAAAGCGTTCAGCAGTCGGGTCGACTGGTCTTCCGCGGTTGTTCGCCTGTCCCTACCGTCGGTGTCGCTCCCTGACTGGTTCTTATGCTGGTTGGGTTTGTGTGATTTCTTACCTGACTGGTCCTGGTTCTGCCAGGGGCGTCCCTGACTGGGGTAGTAAGAGTTCCCTGACTGGTTCTGTACCCAGTCCTGGTTGTACCAGGACCGTCCTTGACTGGGGTGGTAGGAGTTCCCTGGCTGACTTCGTTCCCACTCCTGGTTCTGCCAGGGCCGTCCCTGGTTGGGTCTCCCCCCCTTTCCCTGCTTCCTACCCCTACCTCGATGGCTGGGCTGTCTGTCTTTTAAGTGTGAGGGTGCAGGGCGTCGAGGAGCGATTGGCTTCCGGACCTGGGGCACCTCGTCGCCCTCTAGGGTGAGACGGTCAGGTACTGGCTTCTCTACGCTGTAAACTGCTCTACGCTGGGCTTCCTCTTCATCAGAGTAGTCTTCCACTGAGTAGGCTTGGGGGCTCTCTAGGTGTTTCCTGGTTGGCTTGGGTCGTGCTTCCCATGCCAACTGTGCATACTGTCGCGTATAGCTCAGTGTGGACTGGAGGAGCCTACAATGAGTTTCTACACCGGAGCGTATGCTCTCGTGCAGGTTTGACATGTACGTGAGGAGGAAATCCCTATCTCCCTCCCCCCCCCCGATGGGGGGGCCTCTACCCTGGAAGTAGGCTGCTGACAAGCGCCTGAAGTACTCTCTGGGATCTTCGTCTACTCTCTGTTTGATGGCCTCGGCGGCCCTTCGCGCGATGATCGGGTCAGAGTATGGGCGGTACTCCTGTCGGAGGGCCCGGCAGACGAGTCGGTAGCTCTTTTGAGTCCGACTGGGAAGTACGTCTATGAAATCGCGGACGGTGCTCGTGGTGGTCTTCCAGACCAGCCAGAGTCTCTCACGCGTGGTAGGTCGCTCCAAGTTGGTGAGGTAGCGATTGACGTCTCGTAGGTACCGATCGATGTTGGCGGCACGGTGCGCCGGGTCAAAACGTTCTATGTCCCTGGCGAAGGACTCGATTCGCCGGTCACGGACATCTCTTTCCCGCGCGGTGAACGCTGGCTCGGAGTCGGACGACGATGAGTCGTTGTGGTCGTCCGCCCATAGGCCACGCCCCATGTGACCCGAGAAGAGGAGGGGCGTCTCTTGGTAGTAGCCTTCGCTCCTCTTACTCTCCTGGCCATGCCGACGTCGCTCCTCCCGTGGGTGGGAGTTGGCGTGGCGTTCGTCGCCCCAGCGGTCGTCTGTCCGCCGCCCTGTGGGCGGGAGGCAGTCGTCCGGGCGGTCGGTGCGGCGTTCGTTGCCCCAGCGGTCGTCTGCCCGCCGCCCTGTGGGCGGGGGGCAGTCGTCCGGGCATGGGTGCGGGGAATGGTCGCGCCTGTATCTATTCCCCCCCTCCTCTGGTGGGGGGGAGACTTCGGTCCTACTGTCCTTGAAGTGTGGTTGTCCCCCGGCGGCCTTTTTGTGGCCACTCTCACGGGTTAGCGACCCCCCTTGTTCATGCCTATGCGACGGCCTTACGAGCGTGGACTCGTATGGGAGGTGGGGTCCCCTGACCCCCCTGGGCTGGGACTCGGGCACGGCGGGCGTGTCTATGGTATATAGTGAGGGTTCGACCTCACCACCGGACCCGTTGCGCGGTAGCGCTGGTGCAGCAGGCGTCTGGGCAACGTGGGATGAGGATACCTGTGGAGGCGGGCTTACCTGTGGCCCCTGGTTATGGACCTGTCGGTGAGGGAACGAACACGCAAGCTGGTTGGCTCCATACCTACCTGTTTTTCTTTTCTCCTCCTCGCTCTCTAGGTCCAACTCAGCTGCTCGTTGGTGCAGCTGTGCGTTGGTTTTCCTGTGAGAGGTTTCTCTGTGGAGGACAAGATAAAGCATATTGGGTCCCCTGGCCTCACTGGGCTGGGACCCGAGTACGACGGGCGTGTCGATGTCGTATGGCGAGGGTTCGGCTCCACTACCGAACCCGTTACGCGGGGCAGCCGGCGTCTGGACGCCGTGCGATGAGGACGCTTGTGGAGGCAGACTTACCTGCCTCTCTTCTCCTGGGACCTGGTGGGGGGTGGACGAGAACGGAGGATTGTCGGTTTCACGCTTACCGTCATTGCCTCCCTCTCCATCACCCTCTTCCTCAGAATCTGCGTGGGCTGCTCGCAGTTTCTTTTCCAAGTCCTGGATTGTCCTCACTTGGTCTTCGTATGAGACCTCCAGGCACGCATTTTGCCTGTCCAACTCAGTTGCTCGGTTATGCAGCTGTGTGTTGGTTTTTCTGTGAAAGGTTTCTCTGTGGAGAACGAGATAAAGCAGCTCTGACAGCATGGTGCAGTTTACCGTACCTGCACTTTTCATGGCGGCTGCTTTTCCTTCCAACATTTTCTCACATTCTGATTCTGTGAGCTTCCGCAGATATTCGATCTGTCCTCTCTCCGGAGGAACTGCTGTCATGAGCGCTTCATGTAGCAGCTGGTCGGGCGAGGCCGAGTGCTCTGCAGCAGCACTCTGGCTGTTGTGCTCTGACATCTTACCTGCTGGTCAGTGCACTTTTCTTAAGCTTTAGGTGGAGCTCGTACCTGTAGCTTGAATGTCAAATAACTTGACTTGAGAGGCAAACGTAAATAGGCTTATAGTCAAACTGTGTTTGCGAAAGTCCTGTGGTTGAATTTTAAATATAAGCAGGTTTTAATTCAACTCTAGTTGCCTAATTTTAGGAGTTTAGCAGTTATACACGCTTGAAATAAGGGGTTATTAAATCAAAACGATTGAACTGTGTTAGATTTAGTCTGTGTTAGATTTAGTCTGTGTTAGATTTAGTCTGTGTCAGTTTGAACGGTGGTAGTTCTATCTGGCTCCGCTCGTTCTGGCTGGAAGCTGTTTTGGAGGTTACAGCGTTCCGCAGGCTTGGCATACGCTTACAGTGAATACACAATGCAATTTGGGAGTCTCAGTGTTTCAGTCAAAATTGTGATATTTGTGGTAAATTCTGCTTGAAAGATGCCTCGGGCGGGGCACCAAATGTGTTGCTCGTTATTTGGATTAAATTTGGTTGGGTAAAATAAAATATTAATAATCCGAAAATTATTAATATTTCATAAAATTATTAAAATATCAAATATGTAATCCTTGATAAGGATTAACCTAGGGGCACCACCTGCTTGATCGCAGGACCCAACTTTAATCACAGTTAGTCTCTCTGAAGTGTGAAGTCCTAAATCCTTAAACAGAGGTTCACCACAATACCACAAAATCACTCTGAAACAGTTGGATTCAATTAAAGCTGACACTATTTATTCTATGTAAAATAAAAAAGGAATATGGGCATTACAATCAACGAATTTCTTCTATAACTAAGTCACATTCCAAATCATTGACCTGTAGGTATGGAAGTGCGTGTGTGTGTGTGTGTGTGCGTGTGTGTGTGTGTGTGTGGGGACTCAGGTCAGGTCTTAGAGGGGGCAGACTGGTTGCATCACAACATGGCTGCCTCCACAAGACCCTGTGAGTGTGTGTGTGTGTGTGTGTGTGTGTGTGTGTGTGTGTGTGTGTGTGTGTGTGTGTGTGTGTGTGTGTGTGAGCACGTGCATGTGAGCGTGCACGTGGATGAGAAAGTAGTGCAGGGGAAACAGACACAATTCACCACTACAGCTGTGCGCTGGCATTTAACTAGTGACGAATTGTGCCGTTTGTCTTAATGCCTAGATCTGCTCACGCAGGATCGGAGGTGGTCTTAAATAGCATTCAGAGATTCACAGTTTCATGCACATTTATACAGTCACAAATAGCTCCAAGTCATACCATTCCGTTCACAGTATTAAATCAATTCACAATACTAAATCAATATTAACAACAGTTCTTCTTATGCTAATCAATCCTAACTTCTGCCCGAACTAATAAAGGGAAAAATTAGAGCCAGTCCCTTACTCTGTGCACGAGTTTGAGTTCGGTTTGCAGGGGTCTCTTTCCCAGCGGGAGGAGACGGTGGTCTGGATGCGCGTCCGCTGTCCAGACGAAGAGGAGGGGTGAGGGAGGAACAGACGGTCGGTCTCTGCGGGCCAAGCTGAGGCGCCTTTGGTCTGCTGGGAGGCGGCGATGCCGGCTTCGGTGAAGGAGAGGAGAATATCTCAGCGCTAGCTTAGCTCTGGGCAGGTAGCACTAGCCTGGTGGTGGCTATGCTATTCTTGGGTCCAGAGGAGTGGGGCCTTGTCCCTCTCTCCCTGTGGTACAGATGATCCTGTTGCAGCGTGCAGCTACTTAGAACTGAAGTCTGGGTGACTTTCTCCTGCATATAGTGGGGTGCAGGGCGTGTCTGTGTTGTTGGTGAGGCACTCCAAATGGCTCACCTTATCTCGCTTACAGATAGGAGAGTTGGCTGTCCTTTTGTCAATCTTCGATAACAAAGGAATGGCTCGCTTCCCTGCCGTTTTATCATAGGTGTGTGAACTCAAATGGCAGAGTGCTTGGAATGTGAGGGTTTGTGTCTCTCACTGTGCCTCCACACAGACAGTTAGTTTTCACTCAAATGTCTTGCATTCAACATACATGTTCCTTACACCATATCAATGTTCACTCCAAATGTCTGGCCCAACAGAGGGAAGGAGAGAGAGAGAGGGAAGGAGAGAGAGAGATAGAGACAGACAGAGAGAGAGAGAGAGAAGGAAGGAGAGAGAGAGATAGAGACAGACAGAGAGAGAGGGAGGGAGGGATTGGGAGAGGGGGCCCAGCCCCCTGATGTCTTGTTAAAACGTGAGGGATCAGAAAGAACAACAAATGCATTGCGCGCTGCTAAATCCTGCTTAAATCCGCTGGCATGGGCAGATCTAGCAGATAGCCCTGCTGCTGTGCTCGCTGTCTGCGGCCACAATACACACACACACACACACACACACACACACACACACACACACACACCCGTGGTCAGTCCGGCTGTCTGGGTTAATGCTTGGCTAACTGGGACAGCAGAGCTGAACCATGTTGACACTTTAAGCCCCAAATGAGTCCAGAACAATGATTCAGCCCCCCCCATCCCCCCCCCCCCCCCTGTCCCATCAGACCGCAACCTCAGCTCATTCTGCTGACCAACTAGCACACACTCACACACACACACACATGCATGAACTATGAACTAATGCCCAAACACACACTCACACACACACACACACAGTACACGCACTCATACGCACACACACCACACGGCCATGTACCCGATGATCTCCCCCCCCCCTCTCTCTCCACACACACACACACACACACACACACACAGTACACACACCACACGGCCATGTACCCGATGATCTCCACCCCCCCTCTCTCTCTCCACACACACTTACACCTCCTCCTGCCTCCCCTCCTTCAGCGAATAAAAGACAACACGGGCTGATCTGATTGAGTTGGCAGCAGCGAGCGAGGTGGAGACGTACAGAGCGAGGTGGAGAGGTACAGAGCGAGGTGGAGAGGTGGGGAGGTACAGAGAGAGGTGGAGAGGTGGAGAGGTACAGAGAGAGGTGGAGAGGTGGGGAGGTACAGAGAGAGGTGGAGAGGTGGGGAGGTACAGAGAGAGGTGGAGAGGTGGAGAGGTACAGAGAGAGGTGGAGAGGTGGAGAGGTACAGAGAGAGGTGGAGAGGTGGGGAGGTACAGAGAGAGGTGGAGAGGTGGAGAGGTACAGAGAGAGGTGGAGAGGTGGAGAGATACAGAGCGAAGTGGAGAGGTGGAGAGGTACAGAGCGAGGTGGAGAGGTACAGAGAGAGGTGGAGAAGTACAGAGAGAGGTGGAGAAGTACAGAGCGAGGTGGAGAGGTGGAGAGGTACAGAGCGAGGTGGGGAGGTGGAGAGGTACAGAGAGAGGTGGAGAAGTACAGAGAGAGGTGGAGAAGTACAGAGCGAGGTGGAGAGGTACAGAGAGAGGTGGAGAGGTACAGAGCGAGGTGGAGAGGTACAGAGCGAGGTGGAGAGGTGGAGAGGTACAGAGAGAGGTGGAGAGGTGGAGAGGTACAGAGCGAAGTGGAGAGGTGGAGAGGTACAGAGCGAGGTGGAGAGGTACAGAGAGAGGTGGAGAAGTACAGAGAGAGGTGGAGAAGTACAGAGAGAGGTGGAGAGGTACAGAGAGAGGTGGAGAGGTACAGAGCGAGGTGGAGAGGTGGAGAGGTACAGAGAGAGGTGGAGAGGTACAGAGCGAGGTGGAGAGGTGGAGAGGTACAGAGAGAGGTGGAGAGGTACAGAGCGAGGTGGAGAGGTACAGAGCGAGGTGGAGAGGTACAGGGAGAGGTGGAGAGGTACAGAGCGAGGTGGAGAGGTACAGAGCGAGGTGGGGAGGTGGAGAGGTACAGAGAGAGGTGGAGAGGTACAGAGCGAGGTGGAGAGGTGGAGAGGTACAGAGAGAGGTGGAGAAGTACAGAGAGAGGTGGAGAAGTACAGAGCGAGGTGGAGAGGTGGAGAGGTACAGAGCGAGGTGGAGAGGTACAGAGAGAGGTGGAGAAGTACAGAGAGAGGTGGAGAGGTACAGAGCGAGGTGGAGAGGTGGAGAGGTACAGAGCGAGGTGGAGAGGTGGAGAGGTACAGAGCGAGGTGGAGAGGTACAGAGCGAGGTGGAGAGGTGGAGAGGTACAGAGAGAGGTGGAGAAGTACAGAGCGAGGTGGAGAGGTACAGAGCGAGGTGGAGAGGTGGAGAGGTACAGAGAGAGGTGGAGAGGTACAGAGCGAGGTGGAGAGGTACAGAGCGAGGTGGAGAGGTACAGGGAGAGGTGGAGAGGTACAGAGCGAGGTGGAGAGGTACAGAGCGAGGTGGGGAGGTGGAGAGGTACAGAGAGAGGTGGAGAGGTACAGAGCGAGGTGGAGAGGTGGAGAGGTACAGAGAGAGGTGGAGAAGTACAGAGAGAGGTGGAGAAGTACAGAGCGAGGTGGAGAGGTGGAGAGGTACAGAGCGAGGTGGAGAGGTACAGAGAGAGGTGGAGAAGTACAGAGAGAGGTGGAGAGGTACAGAGCGAGGTGGAGAGGTGGAGAGGTACAGAGCGAGGTGGAGAGGTGGAGAGGTACAGAGCGAGGTGGAGAGGTACAGAGCGAGGTGGAGAGGTGGAGAGGTACAGAGAGAGGTGGAGAAGTACAGAGCGAGGTGGAGAGGTGGAGAGGTACAGAGCGAGGTGGAGAGGTACAGAGCGAGGTGGAGAAGTACAGAGCGAGGTGGAGAGGTACAGAGCGAGGTGGAGAGGTGGAGAACTACAGAGCGAGGTGGAGAGGTGGAGAGGTACAGAGAGAGGTGGAGAGGTGGAGAGGTACAGAGAGAGGTGGAGAGGTGGAGATGTACAGAGAGAGGTGGAGAGGTACAGAGAGAGGTGGAGAGGTACAGAGAGAGGTGGAGAGGTACAGAGCGAGGTGGAGAGGTACAGAGCGAGGTGGAGAGGTGGAGAGGTACAGAGAGAGGTGGAGAGGTGGAGAGGTACAGAGCGAGGTGGAGAGGTACAGAGAGAGGTGGAGAGGTGGAGAGGTACAGAGAGAGGTGGAGAGGTACAGTCAGGCCAGATGGATTCTCTTAATCCCCCAGGAGATGATCAGGGCAGAGGGAAGATCTGGACCTCTCTGCTGACCCCTGAGCAACTGTTTTTCTCCCCTAAACGCAGACTTCTGAAGTAGAAACAGCAGCGATTATACGTTAAAGCACAGGTCTTATGTGGAACTTCAAAAAAAAATATCAACCCGAATCGTTTGCATTCTTTGGATTTAGGCCCATCTGTGGCCATTTTGCAGCAGCCATTTTACGCTGGCCATTTTGTTTCCCTCCCTCCTAGCAAACTTTTTGGTATGCTTTGATTCAGATCCAGACCTGAAAAAAGAGACTTCAGAGGGTCTGTGTGAAGCACTCTGTCTATGAACACTGAGCAATGTCAAGCCGCTACATGTAGCGTTTCTGTGGGACCAAGGAAGCTGCACCTCGCTCGGAGGCCCATGTCAGACAAGCCTAAACCTATAAACCTATAACTCCACTAGCTCAAAGTATTATGACTGAGGTGTAAATTATCTCTAAAATCTCCAGGCTGTTTTTTAACACCTTTCTACATGTTATTTATTGATCTCCCTCTTTTCTCGGCCCCCCAGGTTCCAGATTGGGAAGGGCCTGGTGATCTACCCAGACATCGGGGACAAACTGGACATCATCTGTCCCAAGGCGGACCCGGGCAGGGAGTATGAGTTCTACAAGCTGTACCTGGTGAAGAGGGAGCAGGCGGAGAGCTGCAGCACAGTCCTGGATCCCAATGTTCTGGTCAACTGCAACAAGCCGGATAACGACTTCAAGTTCACCATCAAATTCCAGGAGTTCAGCCCCAACTACATGGGCCTAGAGTTCAAGAGGAACGTCAACTACTACATCACCTGTAAGTTCCTTGTAGAAAGTGCCTTACAATCCTACAGGCACTTTGGTTTTTTTGACCATTCTTTCACCTGAACAGTGCCCACACATTGACACATGGGAGTTTCCAAGCACCACAGTAAAGCTGCCTCCACATGATAAGTGATCTTCTCTCTTTTTTATTATTATTATTATTATTATTATTATTATTATTATTATTATTATTATTATTATTATTATTATTATTATTATTTTAATTTCCCCCCCATTTTCTCCGTAATTGTACTTGGCCAATTTCCGCCTGCTGCCCCGGTCACTGCTCCACCCCCTCTGCCGATCTGCGGAGAGCCGCAGACTAGCACCATGCTTCCTCCGACACATGCCAGCCGCTTCTTTTCACCCGACAGCGGGGAGCTTCACCGGCAGGACGTAGCACGTGGGAGGATCACGCTATTCCCACAAGTTCTCTTCCGCCCCGAACAGGCGCCCCGACAGACCAGAGGAGGCGCTAGTGCAGCGAACAGGATCTTCTCTTCTCTCACCGCGAGGTAGAGCAGAGAATGGTCAGCGGTAAATAGGTCAAAGTTGACACAATTTGAACTTTGAGCACAGCGCAAGGTGGCAAATTTGAGCGCTGCTGGGAGGCACCGCTCCGCGGGCGTGCAGCTGTTTTACCATGGATCATGTGTGGGGGGGGCTTAACACAGAAGATAGGACACACGTTGTGAAGTCATTACTTTATACCCAAAAGTGATCAAAGTTATCCCCAAAAATGTATTTTATTACAGTATATTGAAAGTAAAAATTCACAGGTAGTGAGCCTTGCATGCAAAAAAAAAAGTCAGTTTTGCCTCTGGCTTGCTTTGTGCCTCTCCTGTGCTATTTTGTCCTGACAGGCAGGCACAAAAGAAGCAGTGTGCCATTTTTATTATCGTCAAAAACGGTTAAATTAGGAAGAAACCAAAAAGCGCTTCTTTTGTCCTGGCTCTCCTCTCCCCTGCAGCAGCTTCACAGCAGCAGTTGGGGATGGTGCACTGGTCAAAGGCACAATGACACTAGTTGTTGGGACAGTAGTTTTTTTTCCCCTGCTGCTCTGTGATTCAAACTGATGATCTTCCCACCATAAGATCATTTCTCTATGCTGCAGGCTGCTGCCGCAAAGATTTTCTTTCCATATTAAAATACCAATTTTGGGGAGGGGAAATGATTTTCTCTTAAAAAATAATTGCTGGCATAAAAAGTAAAGCACATAATGGAATACTGTAAAATTTAGACTTTCAAAATAGTACAAACTGTTCATCAATTCAGGCACTATTTTATCCCAAAATGGATGCACATGGTTTCTGGATTGAAGCACTTGGGAAGTTAGATTTCCCCTAAGTCTAGAAAAAGAAAAAGAAAAACATTTTATTTTGTCAGGGTGAACACTTCCTGATGGGAAAAGGCATGCTAAATTAAACCTCACATTACGTTATTCTTTTGATCTTGGGACACTTCAATCGATATTCGTGAACTCTCCCTCAAAGCCCGAATGCAGAGAACCGCGAAGTTTGTGATCTTATCCAGCGACATTATGTGGGGGCCTCTCCCTCGGCCGGGCGTATGTGGACTTAAAAAATATTTCTTTGAGCTTTTTTTTTTCTCGCTACACCCACACGGCTTTAGAAAATACCTTGGGCATTTTCAGTGTCAGCAAAGTTGTTTTCGTTCTTAGTGGGGCGGCTCCACTGTTTCCGTTACATCACAGACTCTCTCGCTAACTCTATTAGTGCCGTGCATGTGGGAGCGCGCGGTGTGGTCCGAGATCAGAAAGATAACACCGACTTTAGAGTGAATATCTTGCTTTAGTTAATGCAACATGGATTCCCCTGTATCAGTGCTGTACAACAACCCCCCGCGGCTACACTGCAGAAGACTCAGCACTTCCTGCATAGTGTTGTTGGACTGTGAACTCATAACTAGAGTGTGTGACTGTTGTAAATCCTTACAACAGACACTAGGGGGGGGGGGGGTGCGCTGTCGCACACAGCCCTGATTGTGGATCATTATTAGGCTCATATACTGTATCGTACCTCGCGTCAGCAGTAATCGGATGTAGTATTTGTCTTGCGATTATGTTAATACTGTTGTCCTTTCCGACGGGAAGAGCTTGTTTTATTTATTCTAGCGTAGCCTGTGCACACACACCATGACACACTTCATCTATCATTTAGATCATGGCTGTACATGGACGACGTGTGTGCGTTGTGTGTGTGTGTGTGTGTGTGTGTGTGTTTGTGTGTGTGTGTGTGAGAGAGGGAGAGAGAGAGCACCTGCATAAATTGTGTCACCCACACTTCCTGCTTTTCTTGTGTTTTTATGGCTGCACGATATATTGTTTCAGACAGCATCATCATTGCACAATAGTCACATTGCAGCAGGCGGGACGTGCGATGTCCAGTAGCATAAAGCAGATGAACTCAAACACGTCATGCTACTAGACTTTTTTTGCTGCTTGATACAGATGGAAAACTTGCATGCTTTTCATTTTCCATGACTAATGTACAAGAGAAGTCTGTCTGATAGAACACAGTTGACTCTGAGTTGAGGCTTAGGGTTACCAAACTGTCGTTGGGAAGCCTCTGATGTTGTGCTAATCTATTTTAGCTGTGCCTGGCTTGTAGCTGCTAGCAAGCTTTTTTTTACTGAGAGTCCACTAGAGGACAGTAGGACATGAACACCAACTCTGCAGTGGAGAACTGGCACTTTATTTCGGTACAGCAGCGAACATAATGCACAGGGTCTCGGTGACGTCCCACCAAGCGCTTTTCAAGCTAACTATGCTAACTTTACTCACTTAGCATCCTAGAACTCACCCTGGCTGCAGCTAAAACCCACACAGGTTACCCACTAGGCCACCTTCTTAAAGCAATGTGTCTGTTTTTTCCAATATCGTGATTCGTGCAGCCGTACTTGTGTGTGTACAGTACAGTCATATACTGTGTGTGTGTGTGTGTGTGTGTGTGTGTGTGTGTGTGTGTGTGTGTGTGTGTGTGTGTGTGTGTGTCGAGCCCCCCCCCTCCTTAGGCCAGCTTATCCCCGCCCGGGAGACATGAGTATGTTATCCCACCGTCTCTGCTGGGAATGCGCTCCAGCCGGCCAGCAGAGCGGCGTAAATCTGCTCGGCTATAAAGACCCCCGGCTTATCTGTCCGCTGATTAACGGTGAAACACGGCAGACACACCGTTTGAGACGAGAAGAAGACGCACGGGGAGTGAGTGGACATTCCACTGAATCTTCCAAGAGTCTCTCTCTCTCTCGTCTCTGACTCCGCCCCCCTGTTCTTCTCTGTCCTCCTTTCCTTGACCCCACCCCCTCCGTGGGGTAGAATAAGCAACAAAATGTGTGTGGGGGTAGAGTAAGCAACAAATGGTGTGTGTGTGTGTGTGTGTGTGTGTGTGTGTGTGTGTGTGTGTGTGTGTGTGTGTGTGTGTGTGTGTGTGTGTGTGTGTGTGTGTGTGTGGCTGTGGCTGTGTGGCTGTGTGTGTGTGTTTTTTCCCCGTGCTCTGGTGTCACCGCAGGGGCTCCGGTCCACACTGTCCCGTCCGTCCCAGAGCTGTCCTCCTGTCACAGGCTCTCTCTCCCTCTGCCTCTGCCCTGTCAGGAGCCGTGGCGGGGGTGGAAGGGGGGGTCGCAGAGGTCAAAACTCAGGGGCGAGGAGGTCAGGGAGACACAGCAGGGGGTCAGTAATGATAACCCCCTCGCTGATCTAAACCCCAGACCAGCGCCAGCGCCAGCCCCTGCCGTCCATCAACACCCCCCCCCACCCCCCCACCCCCCTACCTACCCGGGCCCCGGTGTATGTCCGAACAAACTGGTTGTATTTCACTGCTTTGTCTAAACACAGGATATGGAATGAGCTGTTTGTGAGGAAAACGACCGCGCTGTGTTTAGTGATTTGAGACAGGAGGCTTTTACACAGACAGAAATAATGTCTAATGGAGAAAATGAGTGAGAGAGCGGGACGAGGAGAGAGAGATGAGCACACATACACTCACATATATATACAGTGTGTGTGTGTCTGTGTGTGTGTGTATATATATATATATATAAACACACACGAGCTTTCTATGTCCCCTATGGGTGCGAGAAGTCACAGTCACTCCCACCATTCTCTCTGGGTATTGAGATAATGCGCTGTGACTGCTGCTTGATATGTTGATGGTGGCTAGTGGGGCCGGTGTGTCTGTGCTCTATATAAGGGCGAGGCCACGAGGCGCTGAACAGAGGCAGGCTGTCGTCTTGCACTTCACTTCCTGCCTTGATTTCCTGTGTAGCCTGCAGGGTAAGCCTGATCCCTCCTGACAGCCTGATCCCTCCTGACAGCTGTCACTCTCCATCTCCACGCAGCATCCTGCACTGTGACAAACACGCCTGCCTGCCCCACCAGACTACTGAACACTGCCTCAGTCAACACGTAGCATCCTGGACAGTGACAAACACGCCTGCCCCACCAGACTACTGAACATTGCCTCAGTCAAACAGATATTGCTCACTCACACTCTACAGAAAGGTTTTGTTCAATTCTAGGCTACTAAGCATTCCACTAGCCTTGCACTTGCACACATTGCAGGTAGTTGGAAATGCTTTGGCAACATAACCTAGTAGCTTTTTTCCTCTCTTTTTCGTATCTTCCCACAATACAATGCACCTTTGGGTGCTGACCCAGTGTTTTAAAAACTATACCTAAAGACAAACTACATTTAACACTGCAGAAACATCTTCTTCACACTTGACAGGATTGAGGTTAGAAATGCACGTTACATATTTGTAACATTCAAGCTGTTTAGAGTTTAGCGTGGGCTCTCCTCTCTATCGCTGCTATTTTCGCTCAATACAACCCACACATTATGCACCCCTCCATCCGAAGCCCCCCAGGAATCCTCCATTGGGCATTGCACATTTGAACACGATGTGCTTTGCTGTACATGCCAGCGTTTCCTGTCTTCCTTTGCCCTTGGGAGTGTTGAAGGTCAAGGTTGAAATCCCTGGCCTGGCTACAGCAGAGCACAAGATCCTGCTCTGCCCTACATTTGCGGATGTAAACACACCAACATTATGTGCACACGCATGCTCCCACGCAGGTATTCACGGTCACATGTGTACACACACACACAAATGCGCGAACACACACACACACACACACACACACACACAAATGCGCGGACACACACACACACACACACACACACACACACACACACACACACGCACACACTTCCATAAATGTACACACTGGCAGGCTAATAGTTAAAGTTTGTGAAGTGGCGTGATAACAGTAATCTGATTACAATAAATTGGTAAATGTCACCGGTTAGAGTTCACGTAAAATTGCCATAATCAAATCAGCGCCACTTAGAAAAAGGCAGTTGCATTATTCAGGGACATTTATGAAAAGACAAAGGATTTTTTATTTGCACAGCATAGAGATGCAAAGTAACACATTCTGTCTCTTATACTTGCAACTAATGCATCTTATTGAGAAACGTTTCCATCTAGGAACCTCCATTGGGTATGGTGTGCCCCCCCCCCCCCCCGATCATAGATATTAAAAACCATATACACAACCTGGAATAATGGTTTATATTGGTTGTAAAAATGTATAACAGTGCTATTCCAATTGGAATGAATTGACGAGTTCAATTCCAAAACGCTGTATAACTTGGGGGAACAATAGAAATATTAAAGCAATATAAAAGCTATAAAAGCTACAAGGGGGAAAGGATTCATCATTATATATCTCTGAAATATAGAGGGCCCCAGTGTCAAGAAGTAATACGTCAACTTAGGTTACCTTAGCTTATAGCGTAGCTTAATTTGCTTAGATCTTTTGCTAATAGCCATTTTGTCCCTTTGGGAACAAATCACTTGTGCTTTTTCCCTTTGAATCCTATTGTGGCTCGCCACCGACTTGGAATAAGTGTCAATAATGTAACCGATGTCAAGTTTCTAAGCAGATAATGAGACGGTAAGCCTTAACGGATTTCATTTTCAAAGTAAACCCTCCCCAGCCTGCAGCTCGCAGGTCAGGTGATCTCGGCTGGAGGTAGCACGGCTCTGGGATAAGGAGATTTAACCCCGCCCCCCCTGTGAGTGAACACAGCCACAGTGTTTATTAGCAATTTAGCATGGCAGGGTAATATATGGCTTTCTGCTAGCTTTGCAGATCTCTCTCCGGGCTCGCCTCCTCCTCCTCCTCCGCCGCCGCTGCTACTTCTCCTTTGGATATTTGATTCAGAGGGTTAGCGGGCGCGGCGTTATTGTCGCTGGTTATTGCCTTTGGTTTATTACAGAGGAGTTTGTTTAGAGGAGAGGGGGGGGGGGCGGGGAGTGAGAGGTGGGAGGGGGGGGGGCATGCCGCACACGAGGACTTTCTTTTTAGAGAGGGAGAGGGCGGCTGTACAAGTGAATGGTAACCATTGGTTACGGCTGAACCCGCCGCTTCTAGATGAAGCTGATATATTCATGTATTCATCTCAATTAGTCTGCTCCGTGCATCTCCAAATGCAGACACTCATCCCTCCTCGGCTGCGCTTCATGCTTATCTTATTAGAATATTTTATATCTCTCCTCC
>NC_139634.1:32762496-32767496 GCF_964638095.1 Poromitra crassiceps | reverse complement strand
CATCGGTGATCCGAGCCCCGCTAATTCGTCTGAGATGATATGAAAAGTCTGAATGAATTTTCTCCGGCCGCGTTGAGTGCCAAGACTGTGGACGAGGCTATGTGGGAGAGACAGCGAGAGAGAGAGAGAGAGAGAGAGAGAGAGAGGTTGGAGGTTGATTACAGATTTCCATTTCTATTTCTAGGACAAAGCAATGGCGAGGCTGATGGGCCGGGACATCTATTTAGATCCATTTCATTCTGCCATAATCAGGCTTTAGCCCGGCCCTAATACTCTGGATTAGAAAAGGTTCAAAGTGCAAACATCTCGATCCCCGGCATTATTCCAGTCTGCCAACCTCACTCTGGATGTGTTTGCGTGTGTGTGTGTGTGTGTGTGTGTGTGTGCGCGCGTGCGTGTGTGCGCGCGCGTGTGTGTGTGTGCGCGCGCGCGCGTGTGTGTGTGCGTGCCAGGGCTGCTTGGCAGTGGGGCAGGGGGGGTTATCTCTGGAATCAGGCCCATAAACCTAATCTAACCCTCTTGCTGGTGGCCATTCATGTGTGAGTGAAATATTTTGTGCAAATGGCCTCTCTTTTCCCTCTCCCCACTCTTCTGCTCTATTCCGGTAAACAGCGGAAAGCGAGATAGGGAGATATCAGAGGCCGCTATGAGAAATAGCCATTTCTGCCGTGCTGCTCTATTTAATACAGACAGGTGTAGCTGACACCACTGACCGACTTTTGTGCATTTCTATGTTGCCTCAAATGGAGGGAACACACACGCTGTGTGCTGCCCTCATGCTGAATGAGTGTGATGTGATCAAATGGTGTTTTGTGTCTGTTTGTGATTGTGTGTGTGTGTTTTTTGGTATTATATTATTACCTGCGGTGGTTACTGTGACTACCCAGCGCCTGCTCAGCTCGTCTAAGTGGAAGTCTGAATGCGGTGGAGAATCAGATGTGTGTGTGTGACGTGTGTGTGGGGGGGGGGGGGGGGGGGGGGGGGGGGGGGGTGAGAAGTAGCCAATGAATGTCACCTCTCATTAGACAACCTGCTCTCTGTCTGTCACATGGGCCGTATCTATCCCCTCGTTCGCTGCTATGGGCAAACTGGTGCACGCGCGTACATACATAGGCGCGGGCGGGGGACACACACACGCACACACACACACACACGCACACACACACACACACACGCACACACACATGCGCGCGCGCGCTGCCGCTGTATAAAAGCAAACCCCCCTGGGCTGGACAGGAATAATAAGCAGCAGATGATTCATGATGGAGATGGGAATGTATTCGGCAGGACCACCTGAGTGACCTCATTTAGCAGACCTGAGAATAAATATAGACCACCGCGTCGCCTCGCTCTCCCCTGCCTGCAGAGCGAGCGAGCGCGTCTCGCCCGGGCCAGTCAGCACCGCATCGCTCACACACCTCCCACTCCTCCTCTCTGCACTGTGCTCCCCCTCCCTCAGCACCTAGGGGAGCAGTCCTTCCACTCTCGCCCCGGCTACCCCCAAAGACATGGATGTCCTTGCGAGTCGGATGTGTGCATATATGCGAGAGTGTGCGTGCAATCCACATATGTGTGTGTGTGTGTGTGTGTGTGTGTGTGCGTGTGTGTGTGTGTGCATGTGCAGTATTGGAACAGGAGCCATTGTTGCAGGCCAGCTCTCCCCTTGTAAGGCCTGCTTTTTGGCTGATACATTTGGTCTGTAGATATTTCCCAACATCAACATTTGGCACCTGGTTCCTCTTATGACTTCAGCAGCTGTAGATCTTTTGTTCTCCCACAGTCACTCTGCGGCCAGTGATCCACACCCACAAAGGGAGCCTTAAATCATACAGAAAGCAGCTTTTTGGAGGGTCGACCGCGTTATTAAAAAAGCAACATTCCTTCATGCAACGACCGATTCTTCTCTCGGTTATTCCGGACCGCTAAAGTCATGCCGAGCCCGTTGTGCAGTTTGTTCCACTAAATCATTAGCGGTGACGCGGAGACGTCTCTTTGTTCCTCGTCCTGTGGTGCCTTCATCCCCTTGTGTGTGTGTGTGTGTGTGTGTGTGTGTGTGTGTGTGTGTGTGTGTGTGTTTTCTCTTTTATATCTCCAGCGAGACACGCAGGAAGACCCAATTCCCCTGTTTCCTCTTTCCAAAACGCTGCACCACTGGCGGCTAGGGATGCACGATATATCGGCAATCATATCGGTATCGGCCGATGTTGGTAATTTTTTAACATATCGGTCATATCGGTATCGGTCAGATGTTGCAATGTTAATATCGGTTATCATTATCAGCCAAATTCTTCACATTGATATGAAATAATGCAGTAAATCTATGATTTATGGGCTTTTCCAAAGGCTTTACAAATAAAGAAATGCATAACTTTTTCAAATTCAGTGTTAACATGTGTTTTTCAGTATGTACAAAATGTGATGATCATAAAAATGTGGTTTTATACAGATCATATCGACATCGGTAAATATCGGTTATCGGCCATAACAGCAATGTTAATATCGGTTATCGGCATCAGCCAAAATTTTCATATCGGTGCATCCCTACTGGCGGCCTTTTAGTATATCTGGCAAAAGGCAATCCAGATTTGACTTCAACGTCGGCGTGCGGGGATGACAAAACGAGAGCGAGGAGGGTGCGTTCGTAGCGAGAGAGAGAGAGAGAGAGAGATTGAGAGAGTGAAAGAAGAGATAGAGAGAGAGTGAAAGAAGATAGAGAGAGAGTGAGCGAGAGAGAGAGAGAGAGAGAGAGGCGATCAGATTTAGAGTTGTAGAAATATGGCGGCCGATCACTGTTTCAGAGTGAACTGTGTGTGACGCGATATCGATATAAACACACACTACTGTTGCCAGTCAAGGGTTAGCATAATAAACATGGCCGCACGCTGCGTAACGGGGCTAACACGCGTTCGGTCCGCAGTCACAGCAGCATCTTTTAATGGACTCAACAGTTGTTACCGTAGTCGATTTACATCTTGAATAGCACTTAAAAATGTGGATTCACATGGAAGAGCCACGCGTCAGGAAATTGTGGTTACGATTGGACACGGTTAATCGGATTGGGAATTGCCAGCGGTACAGTAAAGCTCTGAGATATTTGACGTTTGAAATGCTTTGAATACAAACAGCGTATAAAGCGATCATGTCTTTATAAGCCCCCTCCCTCTCTCTCTCTCTCTCTCTCTCTCTCTCACACACCTCCAGTGAAGCCTCTCTCTCTCCCTCCCTCTCTCTCTCTCTCTCTCTCTCTCTCTCTCACTCACACACCTCCAGTGAAGCCTTGGAGGAGCAACTTATCTTCACGCCACATCAGTAGTGCCGCGGCCCGTGCAGTCAGCCTGAAGGAATAGTTAATTTACGCCACACAAGTAAAGTTAACAGTGGGAAGATTTGCTCTCCCTGAGTGGATATAAAATTCAGAGCATGACGCTCGCTCTTAGTGAGATTATTCAAGTGCCTTTGAGCGTGATCTTCAAAGAGCGACTTCTTCTGTAACCTTGCCCTGGAAATTTAAAAAATTTGAAAGAAGGGGGGGAAATTGGCTGTAAAAACGGCGAGGATGGCAGTGTGTCTGCCTGGACCCATTCAGACTCTAGGAGACAGTGTAGCTTTAAGTCTGAAAGCTGTATCACCTCAGTGTCTTTGAGTGTTCTCTTTAGAGAAGGCGTGCTCCCTGCATAGACTTAACATCAATCTTAAGAGTTACTTAGCCCTGAGTGATCTTATCCTCCCCTCCTGTACGGGCAGATTAGCCCATCGCCCTGCTCTGTCTCAGCGTCCTGCTCAGTCGCTCCAACGTTGAGTCTACGACGTACAGCAGCAGCAGGGGGGGTGGGGTGGGGGGTTAGAAGGGGGGGTGGGGGGGAATTGGCAAACTAAGTGCTGCTGACACGATGTTATCACAATAATTATCACAAATATTATCGCAGATTATCACCGCGCCCAGGCCGCGCTACCACAATATTATGCTTTCTCATTGGAAATATAGTGGATAATCTGATAATGTAATCTGTGATATTATTGCAATTTATTAGTTAGTTTTCTTTCGTTTAACCGAAGTGCAGAGCTGAAATAATATCCCAAAGGGCAACAAAATGTCAACATTCATAATACTTAGGGAGCGACAAGGCATGAATCAACGAGATGAGTTTTCGAAGCCCTTCCAAAAAAACTCCAACGGCAGAGTTGCAAGCGCTCTCCGGCTGAACTAGTTTTTTGTCATTTTCGAGAACACCCTTTGACAGAACATTAATTTACATCGCGGAGAACGCGAGTATAAAATGTTGATACATTGCCATCGACACGTCGCGGGTGAAGTAATGCGATGTTGTACTGCGTTGTATGCCCTCCTCCCCCTTCCCTCCAACCCTCCCCCCCCATCCCGAGCTGAGTCTGTCTCTCTTTTGTGTCATCATTAGATAAGCACCCTCTCCAAGCCAATCTCATCATAATGAGGGTGCCATCTGAAGCAATCACCCAGGGAGATGGTCATTGAGTTAAGATGGGGTCAGGGGGAGGGAGGGAGGGAGGGAGGGAGGGAGGGCCAGAGCCAGATAAAAAAACACACACATGAAGATGAAGTGAGCGAGAAGGCAGAGAGAGCAAGACGGATAATGCGAGGAAGAGAAACAAAAGCGTTGGAGAGGAAGGGAGTAAGTTGAAACAGCAGACTGAGCGGAGATGGAGATCATTTGGGGAATTCCAAAATTAGAGTTGCCATCGCAAGGCGCCCACACAGGCGCATGCCCGCACGCGCCGCGCACACACACACGCACACACACACACACACACACACACACACACACACACACACAGGGTTGTGCAGCTATCTTAGTGAGGACATTCATTGACATAATGCATTCCCTAGCCCCTAACCCTAACTTTAGTCTTTTTTTTTTTTTTTTTTTTTTTTTTTTAGACTTTAGTCTTGACGTTAACCATCACAGCTAAATGCCTAACCCATTTTTTGTTTTTGCTCCAAGTGAGATGTTTTATGGTCACTC
>NC_139634.1:32742496-32757496 GCF_964638095.1 Poromitra crassiceps | reverse complement strand
CTCTCGCTAAAGCACACTCCTGGGCACAATCACGGTGACGCATGGCGCTCGCAGCTCGCAGCTCCACCACTTCCGTGCGTCTATCTAATTGTACTTTAAATGCCGCCTCCTCGCGTTGCGTCGTCTTTTTTTTGTTGTCGTCGTCTTCTCCATATAAAAAAAAAACAGTAAAGCAAAATGGAAGAGAAATTGAGTGAGGTGGGAAATGGAGAGAGAGAGAGAGATGAGAGAGAGAGAGAGAGAGAGAGCACATTTGACATTTTTTTTTTTTCGACGTGGCTTGCTGTTCAGCGCTATCTGTCTCCTCCACCACATCATGTCACTGTGCTCATTAGATATGTGTTGACTCACTGCCTCACACGCATCTCTCTCTCTCTCTCTCTCTCTCTCTCTCCACTTCCTCTCCTTATCCATCTCTTGCTCGCTCGCTCCCAACATATGTGTCTCGCACTCCCCCCCTCTCTCTCTCTCTTCTGTCACTCTGTCATTGCCTCTCTCTCTCTCGCTCTCTCAATAGCCACCCCCCCCCCCCCCCTCCTCCTCCCGCTGCCACCGCCTTCTCCCTCCTTCTGGCGGCTTGGCAGTTCTGAGGTAGTCTCTGTCTGCATAGCTAAGGGAAATGTCAGGCGTACACAGGGACAAAAATGGGTCAGAACATTCGAGCGGCCGGGCTTCCTGCACATGCTCAGTGGTTGGCACGGCGTCGTGGGGCCGAGAGATGCGCGGAGTGAATCAGATCACTTGTGTGTCCTCTGGTAGCCTCTCCGCCACGCGCCGATGTTCCCACTTCTCACTCCTGTCTTTGCTCATCTATTATTGATGGCGCACAACAGCTCACGGCTACTAGCTCCACACCGCTGCTGCAGTCGCACCGTGGAGCACTGCGGCGGGTTGGACATCGAGGAGGGGGGGGGGGGGGGGGCGTGCGGATCAAAATGGTTAAACGTGCGGTTATGTGCGACCAAAGCGAGAGGGGTGGGAAAAAAAGGTGTAATATAATGTCTCTATCGCTCTTTCTCTTTTCCTTCTCTCTCTGTCTCTTCCATATTGGGCCAGGCTCCCCACGCCCCAATCATCCCCCTGCAACGAGGCTGAGCCAGACCAGAGCGCAAATAGAAAATAGACTGCTAGACTGTCAGGGCCTTTTAGTTCATGCACGCACACACGCACTCACACACGCACACACACGCACACACACACTCACACACACACGCCCACACACGCACTCACACACGCCACGCACACACACTCACACACGCACACGCACACACACACACACGCACACTCACACACACACACACACTCACACACCGTCACACGCCCACACTCCCACACTCACACACACACACACACACACACACACACACACACACACAAATGCATGCCACACAAAGTCGCCACAAGGGACTCAAATGTAAATTGGCCGCCCTCCACACCCTTCTCTCTCTCTCTCTCTCTCTCTCTCTCCTCCTCACACACACCCTGCCTGCATACACCCCCTGAGCAGAGGCCTTGGGGCAGATGCAGATAAGGTCAGATAGGCGAGGCATCTGATAGCGTGGTGCGGAGTCATCCGGCCGGCTGGGCTAATAGTTCAGAACTGTCTGCTGTCTGCCGGCCCGACTGCCCTCGTAAAGGCCGGGGCCGCTGTTTACCGCACGGGGACTTCAAAGTGCTGTGCTGGAATCACAACAGACACAAAGATAAACTGTCTGTTTCCTTCATGACCGGTACTCCCCCCTTCAGAGCAGATGCAGCTCCGCCCCTCCTCTCCTCTCTCTCTCCCCCTCCTCTCCTCTCCCCCTCCCCTCCTCTCTCTCTCCCCCTCCCCTCTCCTCCTCTCTCTCTCCCCCTCCTCTTCTCTATCTCTCCCCCTCCCCTCCTCTCTCTCTCCCTCCCCTCCTCTCTCTCTCCCCCTCCTCTCCTCCCTCCCTCTCTCTCCCCCCTCTCCTCTCTCTCTCTCCCCCTCCCCTCCTCTCTCTCTCCCCCTCCTCTCCTCCCTCCCTCTCTCTCCCTCCTCTCCTCTCTCTCTCTCCCTCCCCTCCTCTCTCTCTCCCCCTCCTCTCCTCCCTCCCTCTCCCTCCCCTCCTCTCTCTCTCCCTCCTCTCCTCTCTCTCTCCCCCTCCCCTCCTCTCTCTCTCTCCCTCCCCTCCTCTCTCTCTCCCCCTCCTCTCCTCCCTCCCTCTCTCTCCCTCCTCTCCTCTCTCTCTCTCCCTCCCCTCCTCTCTCTCTCCCCCTCCTCTCCTCCCTCCCTCTCCCTCCCCTCATCTCTCCCCCTCCTCTCCTCCCCTCCTCTCCCTCCCCTCCTCTCTCTCTCTTCCTCCTCTCCTCTCTCTCTCCCCCTCCTCTCTCTCTCTCTCTCTCTCCCCCTCCTCTCCTCCCTCCCTCTCCCTCCCCTCCTCTCTCTCTCTCCCCCTCTCTTCCTGTCTTCTTTCAGGGAGAGTTAAAGCCAGGGCAATAAATAAGGCATATTATGGCCTTTTAACATGATGAATAATGTAAAACAATAAAAAGTTAATATATAACTACTTTACCCTCATTCTGCCATGCCTAAGTGTATTGTAAGTATATTCTGGAGTGTGTGTGTGTGTGTGTGTGTGTGTGTGTGTGTGTGTGTGTGTGTGTGTGTGTGTGTGTGCGTTCTCATGAATGTGTCAGTGTTGGAAATGGCTGTCTGAGTGTTTGCTGAAGGAGTTGCTGATGTAGATGTGAGCTCATTTTTTACGACAGGACAGGGATACCGCCATGTTTCTCAGACGTTCGCTAACTTCTCCTTCCTCTTGCTGCTTTCATCTTCCATGTCTGAGAGACGCTTCCAACACATGGGACTTGAGATAACCTTCTCTGTGTGTATGAGAGATACACCAAACGATAATACAAAAGATATGAGATAACCTTCTCTGTGTGTATGAGAGATACATCAAACGATAATACAAAAAAATAATCCTCGCCCATGCAGGGGGAACCAGCCCACTTGTAATTCGATGGCTTTGCTAAGACTGAGTTTCCGCGTGTTTGTTTTCCCGCAGACCCGAACGCACCCGAACCCCGTGGTGCCGGAGACTCCAGAAGACAACGTCATCCCGGAGTCCAGTCCCAGCGGCAGTCCATCTGATCAGGGTCGGATTGGGCCCGTGATCCCAGGAAACTCCGGTGAGCAGAGCCAAACTACACACCGGCAAAACCCAACCGTGGTTCTCAACGTTGGGCTTTAGACCACCGTGTAGGCCTCTAAAATACAAATATCTTACTGAAATACAAATATTGGAAATATTTTTTTCTCCTTGTGAAATGAATATTCACAGCCTCTAGGCTTCCTCTAATAATTAATCAGGTTTAGCCTGAAAAGAGCGAGAATAAAAATGATAGTCAAGAAGACTCTACGCTTGTTCCCAGCCACAGGCATTGCTTTGCTTTAGCTGTGTGGGGATGGGGGAAGCCAGAATAGGTTGCAGAACCACGGCTGTAAAACACAACATAATCCTGCAGAACACAACTTGAAACCAAATGAAACCCAACCCAGAACAAATAGGGCTCACTCACCCCCACGCTCACTGGACTTACCGTAATCACACTGTACACAGAGGGCGCGCGGCGCACAAGCACAACTCAAAGACACACTTCTTCATAATCCATCTTTCCAAACTCCATTTAGAATGGCAAATAAATGAAGATTAAAAGGCTAGACATTTGAAGAAGTCATTTGAGCTTCCTTTGGGTGCACTGGGCCCTGTGTGTTTCCTGCTTTCACCAGCACCTTCCATATACTCAGGTATGCTTTCCCGCTGTAAGCCATATTTCTTTATTTCTTCCCCACATTCCTTTTTTTAATAGATCACTAGCTCTACTAACTTTTTGAGTCGCTCCAGAACTCTGCATGCCACAAAACTTACTTTAAAACTGACTTTTAAAGCACAGACTGTTCTGCCTGTCCCAAAGTGATAAGCCTTCCCACACTTAGTAATTGCTTATTCGACATTAGTTGCTCTATAAAAAGATTTTCTATAATGTCACTTTTTCCCGCTGTATCCCCGGCTTTTACCTGTCCAGCAGCATAATTGTTGGATCTGTGATTAGCATGTCAAGTGGAAGAGAGGAGGGGTGGAGTGAAGGATGTGCTGCTGCAGTTTGAGGGCTGATATTTCAGGAATGAGGCTTTTTTGACAGCCACTCTCTCCAGCTCTCCCTGCCCCCCAGCCCCTCCCCCCGCCCCCCGCCTCTGATTTCACTGATAATGCTGGAATAGCTGCCTTGTCCAGTGATGTCATTACTCATGATAAGGTGGATGCTTAAGAGCACAGTGGTCAGCCGAGTGGGGAGACACAGTCATTAGTGGGGATGGCAGCCTCTGGAGGTATGAGGCTTTGTGCGTGTGTGTGTGCGTGTGTGTGTGTGTGTGTGTGTGCGTGTGTGTGTGTGTGTGTGTGTGCGTGTGCGTGTGTGTGCGTGTGCGTGCGTTTGTGTGTGTGTGTGTGTGTGTGTGTGTGTGTGTATGGGGGGGGGTCGTGGACAGTAAAGAGGCGGGGTCACTGCTGGTCTTTGGCAGCAGCTGCATACATACATGGAAAACAGATTTGCTTCTTCTCCGATTTCAAGTCACTGGAGGAGCCAGTCATTCTCTCTCTCTCCCAGTACCCCCCCCCCCCCCCACACACACACACACACACACACACACACTGATCCCCCCCCCCCCTTCCCCGAACCCCCCAGACAAAAGGATAAAACAGAATCAGATGTTCAGATATGCCCTCCTCCCCTCTCCCCATATCTTTCTTGGCCTTTGCCATGTATAAAATGTGACTTGGACATGTTATACAGCTTTTCCTTTATGCCGGGGCTCAACCGTATCGGAGTTGGGATCTCGGTTTGCGCCGAGTGACGACTCCAGATTTCATTAGGAGGCCATTTTGATTACGCTAATTAGATTAGATTACATCAATGGGCCTGTCAGTCATGCGGAGGAAACAACAAACAGGGATGTGATCACAGTTGATTTAGTCACTAAACAAGATATACAGACGAGCCGACGGGACTGAATGACTGTAGATCTTATTATTCCTTGATTGTTCAACAGTCCGTGGTTTTGCGCTAAGTCGCTAACTCTCTTCCCTCCACCACCCCCCCCTCTCTGTTTTGGATCTTCTCTGTCTAGACCACATCAATCAGGACCAGGCTGGTTCTAGTGCGAACTCGGACGGGATCCTCGGCTCCAAGGTGGCGCTGTTCTCCACCATTGGAGCCGGCTGCATCATCTTCCTCCTGCTCATCCTCCTCCTCGTCATCCTCCTCATCAAGATGCGCAAGCGCTCCCGGAAACACGCCCACTCGCAGCCGCGCCCCTCTGCGCTGTCACTCAGCACGCTGTCCAATCCCAAGCTGCCCGGCGGCACGGCCGGCACGGAGCCCAGTGACATCATCATTCCGCTGCGGACAGAGAACAACTACTGCCCTCACTACGAGAAGGTGAGCGGGGACTATGGCCACCCCGTCTACATCGTCCAGGAGATGCCGCCGCAGAGCCCCGCCAACATCTACTACAAAGTCTGACGCGCTCGGAAAACATCCAGGAAGTCAGGTGGTGCGAGAGCGAGAGAGGAGCGCTTGATTTATGTCCTTGGGAAGAACATTTTCCTTTGCATTTTGGGGACTTGGTGTTTGTTCAAGCCCGTGTTTTTTCTACCACCTGCTGCACAAATCTGGAGAGACACACACTGACCAGTGACCAGCGGGGGTTGTGAACTGACTGAGAAAGAGGCTCGTTCTGTTTGATTGGGTTGTCTGACCCCACGCACCCCACCCTCCCCTCCCCTCCCACCGTCAACGCGTCCTCACGCCGCTTCAGTGGGGGGTGGGGTGGGGTGTGGCGGTGGAGTGAACCAACAGATGGAAGCCTAGTTTCCTGGTTTGCTGTCCCCCTTAATGGGCAGGATATAGCTTAGTTTAGTTCCCTAAAGTACAGTCTGTGTTACACCCAATTAAACACATCATGCTAGCACACTAGCCAGGAACAGGCAGACACAGGCCCCAAACGCCACTCAGCCTGGTGTGTGCGCGTGTGCGTGTGTGTGTGTGTGTGTGTCCACGCACAAATGTGTGTGTGGGTGCGCGCGTGTGTGTGTGTGTGTGTTAGTCAGGGCTCTGTGCTGGGCCAGGGAACTCTCCAGATAGCTCAGGTATCAGACACAGTGTGTGGAATCATGTGTGTTCCTCTCCCTTCGCACCTCTGATGTTTGCCTTACTTACTATTTTTGATGGAGGATTTCCTCGACCCTGATTCAGTTCACAAAGCAGTTGTATTTTGTTAGACTTTCCTACAAGTGCACAATGTATAGAGACGAATAGTTCACCATTATCACTCCCATCTCCTCACCGCCCATATCATCATGTTACCTGAGAGTGTATACCTGGAACTATTGATGTCCAGGTGGGTGAGTGTGCGTTTATACCTGGAACTATTCATGTCGAGGTGGGTGAGTGTGCGTTTCTCGGAAAGACTCGCGTTCCCACTGGTCTGATTGATAGGAGCCTCACCATTACCCTGGTATTTATGACTGCCTGCCAGTGTGTATTTGAGGGTGTGTCCTCCTCAGTATGCGCGTCTGGGTTGGGAGCGTGTGTGTGTGTGTGTGTGTGTGTTCGCGAGCATGTTCAGGCCAGTCCTGTATCTGGGCAGACTTTAATGGCTTAGGGGGTGGAACACTGAGTTACTGTATCGTAACTAAGCTTCAAAAACAAGACAGACAGACTGACGCGCTGACAGACAGGACGCGCCAGAGATCTATCGCTTAACAAAACTCTTCAGTACTCGACTTGGCACCGACTGAAGGTTTGATTGTGTCTGATGAGCTTACGCCGAGCCGGTTTTTTTAAAAGTGCGGGCACGTCGAGATTTGTTTGTTCTAGCTTCTGGTGGTGGGCGGGCGGCGACAGTGTATAAGCATCAAACGGGCACAGAAACAGTTTGCTGCCTGCTGCCGCCTGATGCCAGGTGGGCGTAGGTTGGGCGGCCTGCGCTGATTGGATGGCCTACATGGGTAGGATGCCCTATATAAGTTGGACGCGAACATCGCGGGCTACAGTGTTGTCAGATGCCAGTTGGCTGCCATCTGTAGATGACTCAGTGGAGTGCGCAGTCGGTGGCGGTGCCAGCGGGTGACTAATCTAGGTGCCATCTCTCCTTGCCCACACTCGGCAGACGGGGAGGACGGAGCCGTGGAGAAGGGAGAGAATGTTCCTGGGAGTTGGCTCCGACCTGAGAGGAAGATGGGGAGGGGGTGGAGGGTAGGGTAGGGGGGTGGGGGGTGCTGGGGGAGTGGAATGGAAGTTAGTTTAACATTCATTTTTCCATCCTCCTCTCGCCAGTTGTGCTGCCTGTGAATAAAAATGCTGTGCAGAATGTTCCTCCGTCAAGGTGTTCAGCCCACCGAGGGACACTGCAGCTCAGCTATCACACAGCCAGAGGCAGGCAGTGCCACCGGATTTACTGCGGCTGCATGTGGCTGGCTTTTTTTTGGGGGGGGGGGGGGGGGGGAATGAGTGTGTGGGCTTGTGTCGGCGTGGACGCACCGGCAAGAGCTAGTATGTGCACACTCTCTATGTGCGATTTGTGCTTATACATGCGATTTAGCGTGTGCGGATGGGTCTGTGGTTAAGCGACTGAGCAGACTTGTTTCAGCGATGAGACTAGGTGCACTGGAGAGAGAGTGTGGCTGCCAAAATACCAAAACGGCACAGTCCCAGTTAATGATGTGTGAGAGGAGAGAGAGGGGGGCAGATAAGGACAGCTATTCCCTCCGCACGGACACGCAAGCTGACATTGACATGCACACATGCAGACACGCGCGCGCACACACACGCACACCGAGACTGACAGGTCCAGGTTTATCTCCAGTCAAACGGGTCAGACTGCCGGTTGGTGTTAATTCACCTACACAGACGCGCCGATCATCCACTGCCACATATAATTGCCATCCACCAGATACGCAACGAACGCTGCTGAGTTGAAAGGCAGTCTCGCTGGAAGACGTGGAGGAAGACTCAAATGGCTCCAGCGGGGTCGCTAACCTGAGAGCTAACCGCCGAAACAGCTGCCGGTGCTTTTGTGGCCCCTGTGTTTTAACTCAGCATGCAGTCCTCAGCGGGGCTCTCTGTGAAACACATCTACGATCAAATATTTTTGTTTCGGATCGGTGCGCATCCACTCACCTACACCAGCCAAGGGAGTCATTACCAGTCACCACAAACCATATTTCATTTTCATTCATAGTAGTGACCACTTAATGTTATTAAGATTTGGCAAAAAAAAAAAAAAAGAAGAGAAAAAGAACAAGAAAAAAAGAGAGATTAAAAGGAGAGAATAGAGAAATGTAAATATATGGATAGAGCCCAATTTAAGATGTAATTTCACCTGAACACTGCTCTTAAGAAAAATTTAAGATTAGATTTTTGTAATGGAGGTTGTTTGTAAATAGCTGTCTTTTTAAAGTGTGTTTTGTATGAATCCTTGCATTTTTGTCTCTGTTTGCAATATGTTTTTATTTTGTTTTCTTTTAGAGTCAAACTGAATATTGCAATCATGGACACGTGAGCTGTCTTTTTTTGCAGCATCCAGTGTTGTAAACGGTCTTTGTTACCACATGTGTTAAAAGAAGAAACTGGTTTCAGAGTTTGCATTTTACATCAGCGTTTCAACAGGATCACAGTCGCTCGGAAACCGTTCGGGAGTGAAGCTTTTTGTCATCGAGCGCGCCGCCGAAGCACGCGGCTTTGAAAGCGGAGAGGTCATTGAAACTATGAATGGTAAGGCCCACGTCCCTGTTGGAGACAGCACTTAACTCTGCATTATGAAGACTATGTTATTCCACTGCCTCTGAGTTACCTACACACCTTCCACTCCATTATAAGATGTAACAAAAGCATTTTGGTCCAGAAAGATTAATCTCTCCTCAGTTTTAATAAGTCTATTGGACCAGACGGAGAGGGAGAGAGAGAGAGAGAGAGAGAGAGAGGGGGGATAAAGAAAAGAGGGCGAGCAAGAGAGTGTGACCGTATAACGCTCGCCAATAAATCATCCGGTTTACACCACTCATTATCTCGCAGGCGGTCCTTTGTTTTAAAGTTGCTCTCTCCTTCAATTTCTCTCCCTCCCCCAGTCTCTCCTTTGTCATCCCTCCTTTCCTAATTTAGCACAAGGATGTTGGTTGTTGCTCATGGTGTGAGCGGCATCACTGTAGGTTGATTTCTGCTAAAGCCACAGTATTATTTTCAATGTGCATGTGTAAGCAAAAAAAAAAACCTGTTGAATTTGTTTCCCTGTGTTTGAATCATAACTGTCAGTTTTATTCTTTTATTTTTTATTTTTTTGCCATTCACTTCTCGCCGCTTCTCAGCGTAACCTATTGGCACCAGCTACAATGGAAATAACGTTGTTCCACCAGTTTGGAAACTACCGCATATTGATAAATAAAATTTTTCCCATGGAACTTGTTCTTGAGAGAGCCTCATTTTTTTTTGCCTCTTGTTTGTTATTTTATTTTATTTCGTTTTACTCGAACCTTTGGAAATGTCTGTAAATGATCAACCAAAAGGAAAACACTTGGAAACATGTCTGTCCCCTGAACCTCCTTTCTACTATACATTTCTCATCTCAGTGCCCACCTTGGCTCATGGTCAACCACCAGCACCTCCCTCTTCGGCCCCCCCAAAGCTCACCTCAGGGGTCAGTGCTGCACAGATGGGTCTGTTCTGATACATTAGTCAGATTGAAATCACAAGCAGGCTTCATAAATTCATATTCGGGCAAGTATGGACACGCCTTTTTGCATAGTAACTAATATCCATATCAACCCTCTCTGCCCTGGTGTCCTCCGAAATTACATTTCTTCATACATGATTAAATCTGATTGGTTGCACCCTGCCTTTCCATTGCGTTTGTCTGAAATTACAGTGCTGCGTTCACCCGACTGAGGAGTAAACTCTGGGTGAAATCAGAGATGGCATGAAATGTTATTAGAGTGATTGGGCATTTTCACTGACAAACACGCCAGTGTTTATGGCCAGGCATGGCTTTCGTGTGGCTGATGATGTGGAGGAGGGGCGAGAGACACTGGGGAGGGCAAATCAAGACACTAGTGATGGCAGGAGAGAGAGAAAGTCAGGGCAGAGAGAGAGAGAGAGAGAGAGACATAATGTGCCTGTGGCTTCACTGGCTCATCCCACCCCCCACCCGTTCCCTCTCTCTCTCCGCCCCGGGGCGAGGTACGTTCATCTGGTTTCCTGGCTCGGTCCCGAGACGCCCCCATAGATCCACGTTACTGTGGATTTATTAAAACTCCCCCCCCCCCCCCCCCACTCAGCTACTGTGTGTGATTGCGTTGTGTGTGTTTGTGTTTGTATGCATTTTGCCACAGGGGTCTTTCTGTTGTTCTACAAAAGAGTCTCGACACCACAAAAACAAGGAAGTATTTGTTATAGCCTGCACTGCAGCATTCTTCATCTGGCAGACTGACAGGACTTCTTTTTTTTGCAACATGTATAACAGATCATTATCAAATGAAATATTAGCTTCTCGTTGCCGTTCTCTATTCAGCAATGCAGGAGATGAAAGGATTTTTGAATTGCTGATAGGGCACAAGTATTGCTGCATCATTAAGAGCCTCTTTAGCAGCTAAGTGTTATTGAGCTTTTTTTTGCTCATATTCCGTGTTCATCTTAGTCTGGCTATGTTCATCTGTCTCTTTTCTTCACAGTCATAGCAGCCCATTTGCATTTGCATGTGACTGCTTTAGTGTTTGCGTGTTTTAGACTGTGGCTTTGACTACAGTTTCAAACTACAACTCAATCACGAGTTTTCTCCTCATGTATTTCCATGCGTATTCCCCCATTGTAAATACTTGTGTTGTTGGCGTCGTGTGCAGCAGGGCGGTTCACATGTCTTCATAGATGAGACGTGTCACATGGGAAAGCATCGGCGATGCCGGCAGTCGCAGGTGGCTTGGGATCAATTTAACTTACACGTATTTTCATCCGTGCCCACGAATACTAATTGTGAAAAAACCAAACAATGTTTCGATTTTTCACAGTGATTTATATTGTAGACAAAACTGTAAGTCACTGGAGAGCATTACAAATTCAGCTACGGATTCACTTTTGAGGCGCCGGGATAAACAAGCGGCGATTCAGTAGAGCAAAGCAAACCCCACACTTTTATTTGTGAAATAATCTATCCACCTTTTTGGGCTGACATAAATCGTAATGATATAAATTCACACTGTGCATCATAATAATTACTATCAAACTGATGTAAATTGTATCCTCCTGAGACCCGGTTGTTTTCAGAGTGTATTAACTACAGTTGAGTAAGTTTTCAGTGGGATACAATAAATGTAATCCTCTCTGGGGAACAACAGGGGTCCTTGAGGGGGTCCCCAGCAAATTGATGAATTGATCAACTTTAATTTACAAGAACGTTACACAATTAGACAATGTAGGACGAATGGCTGTTTTAATCATAGTTTCTCTGTTATCCTAACGCAGACAGTCATGGAATTCTGGAGAAAACGGTATCTGACAATAAAAGATATTCTCCGATTTGGGGCCAAGAGACAAAATGTCATCAAATATAGAGAGAGGCCTGTGGCTCAAATGTGGACTACATTATGCATGCTTGATGTGGAAAATGTTGAGAATCACTGCAGTAGAGGATGCTGCTGAGGGTTCAGAGGAGGAGGCGGCATCAGCTGAGGATGAGCAAGAGTTACAATCACAAATGATCACCGCAAATGTGGAAGCATCTGCATCGCCATGTTTTCATCTGCATCTTCATGTGAACCGAGGACTGATGTCCCGGACGTTCGATACAGAAATTAATACATAAATTACATTAAAAAATATATATACGAGTAAAAAAAAAAAAAAAAAAAATCAATGCAACTGCTTTATTTTTCATCCAAGAGGCTGCAATATTAAAACCTTTTTTCTGGCGGGTCACAGGAGGATATGAGGATAAGGTTGTTTAAGGGAAATTAGTTAATTAAAGGGATAGTTCACATTTTTTAAAGCCTAGCCCTATTTTCTACTTACCAATGATGACGTTGATTGGTACAGTTCTTTCTCAGCACAATCCATGCTGTTCCTCATAGTAGCTCTGGAAAGTTGAGTTCCCCCGACCCCCCCCCCCCCCCTGAATTTCCCCGCCATTTTCTCCCCAATTTTACTTGGCCAATTCCCCCTGCTGCCCCACCCCCTCTGCCGATCTGGGGGGAGCCGCGTAAACACACACATCCGATACATGTGCAGTTGGCAGCCGCTTCTTTTCACCCGACAGCAGGGAGCTTCACCTGCAGGACGTACAGTAGCGCGTGGGAGGATCACGCCATTCCCCCCAGTTCCCTACACGCCTCTGTATGTACAAGTTGACTGAAACTCAATGAAATGTACTTTGTGTGCACCGTGTGTGTGTGTGTGTGTGTGTGTGTGTGTGTGTGTGTGTGTGTGTGTGTGTGTGTGTGTGTGTGTGTGTGTGTGTGTGTGTGTGTGTGTGTGTGTGTGCACTGTGGATGACATTTCAGTGAGCCTCAGTCAGCTTGTACATACAGGAGCGTGACCCCATTGACCTGGCTTTTGCCCAACTTTCCAGAGCTACTATGAGGAACAGCATGGACTGTGCTGAGAAAGAACTCTACCAATCAACATCATCATTGGTAAGTAGCAAATAGGGCTAGGCTTAAAAATATATATATATATCCCTTTAATGCTTTTCTGAGAGTATACCGGTAATTCAATCTTGTTATTTGTCTCTCATGATGATCACCAACTAGAGTTTGTTGCACAGTTGTATAGTTTAGTGGTTCTCAAGTGTGTCCAGGGACCCCCCAGGGGTCCTTGAGGGGATTCCAGGGGGTCCCCAGCAAAAAGAGGAACAATTTATTTCCACTGCAATTCCATCCATAAGTAACACACATGACTATTTTGGCCATGGGTTTCATAAACGTTCTGTAATAAAACATCTAAAAGCAAAAAATCTTATCAAATGGGGGACCCTGGGAGAAAACCTTATGAAATGGGGGTCCGTGATCTAATTTGTGTCAGTTTAGGGGTCCTTGACGTCAAAAGGTTTGAGCACAACTGCATGGTATAGTTGACTCACCTTTTTATTTGCCACTACATCAAGTCCATTTCAGTTCGGAGTGTCTGGCAAAGGCCACGCATGGAAAATCAAGTTGTCAGTGGGAGATGTAAAGTGATAGCTGGCCATTGGAGTTGAGGGAAGAAGGGAAAAAAAATTCAATAACACTGGTAAGATCCTTTAACGCCACAGTGAAAGTTGGCACTGCATCTTAGTTTCCACTCGCGTTCTTTCACACACTCCTGCTCCCACACACAATCTGCTGCATGTGCAGACAGACCCTACCCTTGATCTGTTGCTGAAGCAGGCAAGTTCAAACTCTGCAACTTCTCCACCGTGACCAGGCGTCCAAAGGGGAGAAGGTCGTCAATAGCTCTTAAGCAATTAAGTGTGCTATCTCCTAATGTTTTTCATATAGATCGTGAGGGAGTCTCGTAATTCACACCGGAATCAATACGACATGCGATGGGACATGTTCTCTCTCATGTAATGTACATATACATATTTAATGAGTTAATGCATCACTCGCCATTCATAAATAATGCACGCACACTAATGCCTTTCATCAAATGCTGCTCATCAAATATCAAGCAGAATTTGGTCAATCTTGTGCTGCGGAGGAAACCCGAAACGGCACGGAGGAGGAAGGGGGAAAACGAGGGAAGAAAAACCATGGAGGGGAGTTCATTAGTCAAACAGTAACATAAGGATTGCTCATGAAAGGACTAATTAATGTGAGTCAAATTCCAATCAATGAGGGGGGAAACCATATCTAAACAACGTTCCTCTTTAATCCCTCAGAGGGGCAGGAAATTGAAATTCCAACCAAACATCTTGGTTCTCTTGGGTTATGGTATGTTTCATCGTTATGTTTCATTACAACTTGCACACACACACACACACACACGCATACATACATACATACATACATACACACACATGTATACATACATACACACACACACACACACACACACACACACACACACACACACACACACACACACACACAGCCACATGTCAGCCACATATTGATGGCATTATTATGACCAGAACATGCCTGATCAGGCCTGCGCTGTGGCAAGGATCCAGGGTTGACCGAGACTCATCAATCATACAGAGTGTGAGAGAACCTAAGAGACTCACACACACTCACACACACACACACACACACACACACACACACACACACACACACACACACACACACACACACACACACACACACACACACACACACACACACACACACACACACACACACACACACACTCATGGGAGAAATAGCTGGAAAGGCTGGCTGCTGGGTCACAGGTGTGGAGACCAAGGAAGAAAGTGGGAATTATTCTCCCGCTTCCTCTCGTCCCCTTTAAAGAGAAACAGCTCCCTCCCTCCCTCCCCCCTCCCTCCCTCCCCCCTCCCTCCCTCCCCCCTCCCTCCTCTCACCACCCCCCCCCCCCCTCCCTCCCTCCCTCCCTCCCTCCCACGTCTTTGAAAACCTTCCATTTCCATCCACATTTCCTTCACCCAATTTAAAAGCCACACTTCACCCCCTCGTCGTCACCACTCTTTCGTCTCCTTCCCCTCAATTAGGCCATGCCTGGAATCTCAGGCATTATATTATCTCTGCTGGCCATTTATATATATAACATGACTCCAAACGCATTTGCACAATTTTCCAATTACAGTATTGTGCTTGAAGCATCCGTCCCCTTCTGTCTTCTCTCATTCCCCCCTTTTCACTCACACGGCTCAGATGTTTAACACTACAAGAGACGAACCCCGGCAGATAAACACCAGCATCTAGTTTACAGTAATGGACTGGCCATTATTTATGTTTTCTCTATCGGTGATATATATTCACAAAAAGGTGT
>NC_139634.1:32707496-32734996 GCF_964638095.1 Poromitra crassiceps | reverse complement strand
TACTGACAAAAAAATATGGGGGTATTAACTCACCTGATCATTTGAGAGCAACATTTTTCGACTGCAAGCAGGCCAAGGGGGAAGACATTGAAGATTTTATTCTTCGACTGCGGGAGTCTTTTAATAGATGGCAAGTGGCGGACCCCGACCATGGTGGCGGCACTGATAGAGTGCTACGCTCTCAGTTTTCCCGAGGGCTGGGGGAAGGTTCCCTAAAGCAAGAATTACAACGGGAGCTCAGACGGGCTTCTCCTGAAATGTCCTTTGAGGCTGCTTGCAGTGAGGCTTTGGCCCTAGAGCGGGAAAATGCAAGGAGGGACGATGCCTTGGCCTACCAGACCCGTGCTGCCATGCCCTCGACTTTACCAGCACCCCAGACAATCGATGTGGAGCAGTTGAAGGAATCTCTGAGAGCGGAGATGCGACAGGAAGTGAAGGAACAGATGACTCTGCTGAGTAAATCAATAGTGGAGGAGATCCGGAGCCAATCCTTTGTAGCGCCCCCAGCTCCAAATTTAGAAAGTCGCCCCTCATACCAACAACCCCGATTCCAAAAACGTGCTGTTAATCGAGATACGCGAAGCTTCCAGTGGGACGACCAGGGGCGCCCTATTTGCAGGGACTGTGGCGGCGCTGGACATATCCAGCGGTTCTGCCCTAGAAGACAAGCCCCCTCATCGGATTTTTAGGCACCCCGGCCACTGTAGGGCAAGTGACTGGGGCAGAGCTGATAGCGGAGGTTCCAGGGAGATCTTCATTTGTAGGGAAGTGCCCCGAACTAGATGTTACGATTTTGGGTAAGAGCATCCCCTGCATTTTAGACACAGGTTCCCAGGTGACCCTATTTAGCCAGTCTCTTTTTCAGCGCCATTTTGGGGGGGAACCATTACGAGATGCTGGGGAACTGTCATGGCTGGCACTCAAAGCTGCGAACGGCCTGGGAATCCCCTATGTGGGATATGCCGTTGTTGATATCACCGTTGGTGGCGTTGAAGTGCCAGGCATGGGAGTAATTATTGTTCAGGATGACTGTATGAGCACAGAGTATGGTTTGCTCGGTATGAATGTGATCACCGGATGTTGGGAGACTCTTTTCCAGAAGGGCCACCCAGGCCAACGAGCCTTTCGCTCTGCCCTCTCTCCAACAGCGGGGAAACAATGGGGGAAAGCTTTTGCAGTTTGTAGGCGGGTCCAGGCCATAAGCCCCCGGGCTCCGGCCCGTAGCACTGCTAAACTTTCCAAGCAGGCTCCAGTTGTGGTCCCAGCAGGGTCAGAGATGATAGTCTGGGCGTATGTTCCTCAGGCCATGTGCTCGTCAGAGTTTCTGGTGTTAGTGGAGGACCTTTCGGGAGAGTATGATAGTGAGCAGGAGTGGCGAGTAGCTAGGTCCATCTGCCAGGTCCACCGTGGTAGGGTCCCCTTGAGAGTCTGTAATCCACACCCGTTCCCGGTCGAGCTGCCTCAGAGGCGGGCTTTGGCCGTGGTATCTCAAATAGACCCCCTTGACGTACAGACACAGAATAGGTTGGTGCTCACGCCAACCGGCCCCCAGGAGGTAGAGGTTACGGTAGAGCGGAGGGAGGAGGTTGATGTGCATAGAGTCCAGGGGGTATCTTTGGTGGATTCCACTGTTTCTGGGCATCCCGCATTTGAGTTACAGGGAGATGGGCTGACCCCGGAGGAGCAGCAACAGCTCAAGGCCCTCCTCAGTAAGTGGACCTGTGTTTTTGCGGCCCATGAGGAGGACTTTGGTTGCACCGAGGCTGTCCACCATCATATCCCTACTGGGTCTGCACCCCCGACCCGAGAACGATATAGGCCAGTTCCACCTAAAATGTACTCTGAGTTGAGACTTTTGTTGCAGGGGATGCTGGATAGTGGGGTCGTTACTGAGAGTTCTAGCCCTTGGGCCGCCCCGGTAGTCTTAGTACGAAAAAAAGATGGCTCCCTACGTTTCTGCGTAGACTATCGTAAGTTAAACGCAGCTACTCATAAAGACGCATTCCCACTACCTCGGATCGAAGAGTCACTGACCTGTTTGAAAAGGGCAGCCTGGTATTCAACCCTGGACTTGGCCTGTGGGTACTGGCAGGTAGAGGTGGCCCCAGAAGACCAGGAAAAGACTGCCTTCGCCACCCCAGTGGGGTTATACCAGTTCTCGCGTATGCCATTTGGACTCTGTAATGCTCCTGCCACCTTCCAGAGACTTATGCAACGTGTCCTGGGGGGGCAAGTCCACGACTATCTACTCATCTATCTGGACGACATAATCGTTTACTCGCCAGACTTCCCGACACATCTTTATCATCTCGAAGAGGTTTTTAAGCGCTTACATGACCACGGGTTGAAGCTCCAACCCCGTAAGTGCAGGCTCTTTCAGCGGGAGGTCAAGTACTTGGGTCATGTGGTCAGCAGTGGAGGAATCTCGACTGACCCGGAGAAGACATCGGCAGTTAGCGACTGGCCAGTACCCACCACCGTAAGGCAAGTCCGTTCATTTCTTGGGTTTGTGGGCTACTACCGACGGTTTGTGCCTGGGTTTTCTAGAGTTGCTGCCCCCCTAAATAGGTTGACCCAGGGCACTACCGGTCGCTCCACGGCTTCAGTGACATGGGCCCCCGATTGCCAGGAAGCTTTTGAACAATTGAAACGAGCTCTCCTGGTAGCACCTGTTCTGGCGTACGCCGATTTTTCACTTCCCTTCCGGCTGTACACTGACGCCAGTTTGGAGGGCCTGGGAGCAGTATTGTCTCAGGTACAGGATGGACAGGAAAGAGTTATCGCTTATGCTAGCCGCAGCTTGATCCCCTCCGAGCGTAATGATCAGAATTACAGCTCCTTTAAACTAGAGTTCTTGGCCCTTAAATGGGCTGTGACGGAGAAATTTAAGGATTACTTGTGGGGGGCCCAGCTGACCGTGTTCACCGACAACAACCCCTTGGTCCATCTGGACTCAGCCCGACTCGGGGCCGTTGAGCAGAGGTGGGCCGCAGAACTTGCAAACTTCTCATTTGAGATAAAGTACCGCCCAGGGTCTTCTAACCAAAATGCTGATTCTTTGTCCAGGCTACCCGGGGCCACAGCTGCTGCTGTCCAGGCTACATCTGGGCCTGCTAAGAGGTCTGAAACAGAGCCGAGTACCAGCACTACCACCGCCCTGGATAGGCCCTCAGGCAGCCAACCGCCTCAGGACCCATGGAGGGAGCGGCAGCTGCAAGATCCTGATCTAGGGCGATTGCGTCGCTGGTTACAGGTGGGTGAGCTGCCCCCACATGAAGTCCGATGCACCTTGTCCATTAAACTCCGTCGTCTGTTACAGGAATGGGGCCGGCTGAAGGACCATGATGGCTTGTTGGTCCGATGCCTGGAGGAACCCGACACTGGGATCCCAACACAACAGCTGCTTGTTCCCCTCGGTTGGGCCCAAGGGTTATGGGAGGACTACCACCAGGCCGCCGGTCACTCCAGTGCAGAGAAGGTGTTGTCCATCTTGCGGCGACGCTTTTACTGGCCTGGCATGTGTAAGGATGTGCATGCCTGGACCAAAGACTGTTCAAGCTGCCGTGTCAACAAGGCTGGGCCAGAACCTCGTGCGCCCTTAAAGTCAATCATAACTAGTTACCCCCTTGAGATGGTAGGGGTGGACTACCTATCGTTGGGTCGACCGGGGGACACGTATCCATATGTCCTTGTCCTTACCGATCTGTTCTCCCGCTATGCCCTCGCTGTTCCTACGAAAGACCAGACTGCAGTGACGACCGTTAAGGCCCTGTGGACTTCCTTAATCCAGCCTTTCGGGTGCCCAGAGCGTATCTTGACCGACCGTGGTGCTGCGTTCGAATCATCTTTGGTGAGACAACTGTGCGAGCTGTATGGGTGCACCAAGGTCCGCACCACCCCATACCATCCCCAGGGGAACGGAGCTTGTGAGCGGTATAATCAGACTCTACTGGGGTTATTGAACTCGTTAGATCCTCAGGTACATGCACAGTGGCCTGCAAAGCTCCCTTTCCTGATCCAAGCCTACAATAACTCTGTTCATGCCAGCACTGGGATGACCCCTCACTATGTCATGTTTGGCCGTCATGCTCGACTGCCCGTCGATTTGATCCATCATGTCTCCCCGCCCCAGCGGAGGGACACTTTAGACGGGTGGGTTCAAGACCATCACCGCGCCCTCAAGGACGCCTATAGTACTGTGCTAACTCATGCTTCCCGTCGACAAGCCTGGGATCAGGCCCGCTATAATAAAGGAGCCCGAGCACTCCCGTTCCTTCCTGGGGAGAGGGTACTTGTGCGAAATTTCCGCAGACGGGCTCAAGGGAAGTTGGCACCGAGGTGGGTCCCAAAGCCATTTGTCGTCATTGCCCAAACCGCCCCTGATCACCCTGTGTATCTCATTCGGCCAGAAGGTAGTGAGGGACCTACCCGTACTGTGCACCGCAACAACCTTCGGCCATGTTCTGTCGAACCCGAACTTCCCCCTCAAGCGCCAAGCGAGGGGCCCCTGCCTGATCGTTGCCCCCCAGCCGTACCTGGCTTTCCGTTTATGCTGCTGCCCGCAAGTACTGCTTTGCCCTTGCCGACTGCACCGGATGGTGTGCCCGCTTTACAAGACTTCTCTGCTGCTCCTTTTGACTTTGCACCTGCCCCCTTGGACGCTGACCCCCTTTTGGATAGCAACTCTGTCCCAAAAACTCCCACTTCGGTCCTAGTGACCCCAGAGTGTGCTCCTGTTGCCTCAGACACTGAGCAGCTTGAAATTTTAGATGATGCTGGAGCACCTGGGCCCGCCACTAGCATAGACCTTGATGTTGATGTTGTACCAGAATGTGAAACTGATCCAATCATTGAAATTGGGTTGGCCGAAAGTCAGAACCCTACGGCAGTTGTGGGTCTACGCCGTTCTGGCCGCAGTAATTTCGGGATGCGCCCATTACGTTTCCGCCAGTTATAGTGGTCGGGACGACCACCCTTAAAGTGGGGGGGAATATGTCGCGGGGCAACATGTATAGAATAATAATTATTATGACTTGGTACTGTTGGGATGGGGAGAACAAATATTTATATTGCGTGCTGTGTTGAACTGTCATTAAGGTGGACATACTGTATGTTTTAGACTGCAAATGAGTGATCAGAGTGGCTGTGGCAGACTTATGGACTTGGACTTGGGGAGGGTGCCACTAGGGGAGGATGTTTCTTGTGTTTCTTACCTGTACAGGTGCCATGACCCGGAAGGCTGTCAGAATGGCGGCAAACGAGATTGGCAGCCGTGGGCATAAATACTGGGAGTCAGCAAGGGCGCGTCCTCTTTGTTTGGTTTGATCTCTTCGCTCTCCACGACATACCGAACCGGATCGTCTGGTCTCCGCCGAGACGCACGCCGATCCACCCCGCAAAGCAGCCACTGTCTTCTCCGCCTGGTGGTCCCGACGTCCTCCGTCCTCCTCCTCTCCACGGCCGAGACGCACCTCTGACGGCTCGCCATTCTACAGAAGCACCGCCGCTACAGCCGACTCCCGGGTGTGGAGACAACGCTCGCTAGGCCGACCCAAAAGGAACGGTCTAACCTTGTCTCCAGCATCATCAGAGTGAGTGGCTAGTTTCATTAAGAGTTTTGGCTCTGATCCTGTTCGCCTTTCTCCTCCAGCAGCTCTGGCCTGTGTGTTCTCCGCCGAGGCGCACCTCTGACGGCTCGCCATTCTACAGAAGCACCGCCGCTACAGCTGACTCCCGGGTGTGGAGACAACGCTCGCTAGGCCGACCCAAAAGGAACGGTCTAACCTTGTCTCCAGCATTCAGCGTGAGTGGGCTAGTTTCAATTAAGTTGCTGTACTGATCCTGCTCGCCTTTTCTTCTCCAGTGACTGCTCGTGTGTGTGGGGACGGGACTACAGGACCGCTGACGGCCGCTGCTGTCCGGTACGCCGCTGGGCGTGTTCGGCTTGCCACCTGGACGCACCCTGCCAGTTCCCCCCCCCCCCCCGTATCGAACATTCGTTCCCTCTTGGATGGACAGTCACATATTGCTGGTCACGTGAGTGCCTACTCTGGAGGCGGACAGTCTGTACATTGGACTCTGGGACAGGTGGGGGGAGAGGGAGGGGGAGCCCTGAGGGCCGGACCAAATATTATTCTTAATCATATATGTGTATGTATATATATATATATATATATAATAGCTATAGCTATTTATTTTAGGCTTGTTATAATTATATGTCCTGTTGCTTGCCATTTTAATCAGTTGGCCATCAATGTAATAATTTTAGTAGTTTCATAATTAATCACATTGCAGCATTCTGTTTTTGAAATAGCATGTGATTGGGATTGGATTTGCTCTGCCACACCGTGCTACTGTGATCCCCCAGTCCAAACCCCCTTTTCCACACTGCCTTAGGGCTTGGTTTGATTGGTTGCAGTGGGCTTGATCTTTATCACGAATACTGTATTGTATAACATATACCGGTGTGCTGTGAAACGAATATATTCCTGAAACGACTTATATAGGTGTATTGCTTGCAGTGAAACGAATATATTCTTTGAAGTGACTTATGGAGGTGTATTGCTTGCAGTGAATCTGTTACTTTTGGGTTTATTTTGGGAGGGTTGCCAGTAAAACGGGTGGGTTGCCAGGTCCGTTATTTTCCCGCTATTCATCGCTGTTTTATCTTATTTTTCAACTATCAAATTCAACCATTCTCAGCTCTCATTGATGGCCACCTTGTCGTGATTTTTATAGAGACAGTGTTATTTGTGGCATAAAGTGTTATAATTTATTTGTAATAAAACTTGTTATATTTTGGAAGTGCTCTTGTTGTGTGTGGTTTGTTGGGGATCATACGAACCAGGTCTGAGAGGTGGAGTTTGTTTATGGTTATTACAAGATCAAATTTATTGTAACACCCACCTCTTTGACATATGCAATGCGTGCGATCGTACGCCTGCATTGTTTGTGTGTGCGTCCCCTAAGGGCAGCATCTGTCCTGCTACCTATATGCCTGAGATCAAGGGGAAGGCAGTGGCCATATGGGCGAAATCCTCTTGAATATCAGCTCTTTGCTCTATAGCCAGATGATGCAGCGTCCTACAGCTCACCTCCAGTCTCATCCACGTCTCTGCTGTCTCTTCCCCTTCCAGCTAATCTAATAAACAAGCCACGGAGAATAGCTCAAAATGTTGCTCCGTTTTGCATGAGCCCCGCTGCTGCTGCACTGTCTGTCATTCGCCGCTGCTCCCTCATGATTTAGGAGCCCCGGGGCGGTAAATGACCACCATCATCTAGTCTGTCATGGCTGATGGGGGAGGAAATTTCGGCATTCATGTGTTTCAGATGATCATGAATGCCCCCTTTAGAGGCACGCGTTTACTGTTGATGTTGCTCATTTCAAACGAATATTGCAAACAAACACACAAACGCCCTTGTCCTTTATTTTGTGCACTGTGCAAAAGAACGCTCCGCGCGCTTCTCAAGGGTATACACAGATGCACCCGCACGTGCACGTGCGCGCATCGTGCACGCGCACGCACGCGCACACGCGCGCACATCCACCTAAGGGCCCCCGTGTTATTGGATTGAAATGGAGCCGAGCGCACATTTCCTTGGAGTATTGATTTAATCAGCTGCGTATCATGTTGAGGCCCCATATCATCTGATGCAACGCACACCACCAGCAGCGAGAAGAAGCGATCCATCACCATTTAGCCGGACAGGCCCTTGTAGTCTAAACACGGAACCATTACGCATGGTTTAACATCGACATCTTGACCTCTGCGAGGTGGCAAGGTCAATGACATCATTAGATGGGAGTCGGTGTGCGCGCCGGGGCGAGACTAATTGCTATCAGACCTCAATCACAACTAATAAGTGCTTAGATTTGTTTCGATACTCATATTATCCACTTCTAATATCCGGATGGATTTTGTTGTCGTTTCCAGAGCGACACAGGCAGAAGCCGGGTTAGCAGCTCATTTCGCTTTGTTGCTACGGTAGCTCAGAAGATCCCTTTATCCGAAGGCTCTGTTGGTCTATTCAAAGGTAGCTAAGCTTACAAAATAGCTAGAGGCTGATTTCCCACACACAGATAAAGCCCAGACTTGAAAATCACTTTCAAAGCAGGCTCTCCTCTTAAGATGCTTTGAAGCCCGGGAGAAGGGGCTCGGAAAAACCTTTGGCCTGGGAACCAGAACCCTCCTGAGTCTAGCAGAAACGTCGGGCCTAGTCTGTTAACCCTGGTTACTCTGCAGGCCCCCTGGCTTGACGCTGCGGTTCTTGTGTGTGGTGGTGGTGGTGTTAACCTGGTGTTGTCACAGGCGACCCGGCGCTGTAGCCCACCAGGCGCCACACACAGCCCGGACCTGCACGGCTCTGTCAGCGACCTCAGTGGACCATGAACGCAGACAGACCACTCCGGAATGTCGGCAGGGCCGGTATCGACCTACACACACAGACACACACACACACACAAAATGGACACACACACAGATGCATGCATGCATAGGCACACACGCACGCACCCTCACACACCCACACACACACACACAAATGCAAGCAGAGGCAACCTGATCCAATGACACAGGAGCTGCCTCAGTGTGCGGCTAACTGCCTTATCTCCCTCTGGCCGCGCTCCTCTTTCCTCTCAACATTCTTTCAGGTATTTGGCCGAGACCTTTTCTCTTTGTCTGCCCTTTTCAAAGACCTGCTTTATGCCCCGAGCATCCAGCCATCTTACTGCAATCCAGCCATCTTCCTGCAACCCCTCTCTCTCTCTCTCCCTCTCTCTCTCTCTCTCTCTCTCTCCCTCTCTCTCTCCCTCCCTCTCTCTCTCCCTCTCTGCCCACTCATCTCCACATCTCCCCATCTTACCTGCCCACTTTCTCCCTTTCTCCTCCTCACCCCCTCTCTCTCACTTTCCCTCCCCCTTCCACTCTAATTTCCCCTGCTATCCCCACTCACAGGATCGAAGCTACCGTGCCACCTGTGCTGTGTCTCAGAGGTGTTACGCTTGTGAGTAGTGTGCGTGTGTGTGCACATTTATGTGTGTGTGTGTGTGTGTGTGTGTGTGTGTGTGTGTGTGTGTGTGTGTGTGTGTGTGCACGCTCCGGGCCGGGCCGGGCCTGGCTGTGGCGTTCAGAGAGCAGTGGACTGAGCGCGGGGCTTAATGGGACCTGTGATCTGGTCTTTGTAATGGGGCGGCGTCGGTCCGCTTTGAAGAGACAGGTGGAGTGGAGCTGGATACATACGGAGGAGGAGGACCGCAATCATCAGTGTGCATCTGTGAAGAGGCCATCCTCCATCCTCCATCCTCCAGCATCTTCAGACGCAGCAGACTCATGTGTCAGGGGATGACTGAGTAGTGATCACACTTCACAAAGCAATTGCACCCCGCTACCTAAACAGATGCTATTTACCCGACGTGCTGCGGCTCCTCGTGCGCGCTCCTATATGAACACAATAAACACAATACCTGTGCAGCTTATTTGGAGGAGCTTCTGGACTAATCAGCTCTGACAAGTGGAACAAAACAATTTAATACGGGGCTGATTTCACATCTGAGCAGCGCGTCATTTACATAAGCTTTTCATAGTCTGCTCACTGGGCTGCGACAGGCATGTGGTGCGCCCAGAGAGACCGGAAGGCTGCTCCAAATATTCTGCCCCCCCCCCCCCCACCACCACCACCTCCCTCCCTATCTGACCTCACCAAGGAGAAGGACTTCACATGCACCAGCACATGCAAAGGCTCATTAAGAGACACATGTGCGTGCACAATCAAGTCCACATTCTCTCTCTCTCTCTCTCACACACACACACAGACATACCCACGCGTACACACACACACACACACACACACACACACACACACACACACACACACACACACATACCCACGCATGTGCGCGCACACCCGCACACACACATGACATGCGGTGTCCTGTGGCTAGCAGTGAGAGAGGAAGCAGTGGCCCGTCTCTGTGCTGACTTAATGTCTTTTAACAGTTTGGCTCCAGGACCAGGGGCTGGCCCGAGCTGAGCTGGAGCCAGAACTGGGCCCGATCATCTGTGACGGCAAGAAAGGCCCGAGGCCCAGCGTGTGTTGTGTGTGTGTGTGTATGTGTGAGTGTGTGAGTGAGATGTGTGTCCTTTTCTCTCTCATTTCCTCTGTTACAATCGAACTGTATCTACCAAGTGTGTGCACAAAGTGTGTGTGTGCATGCCTGCGTGTGTGTGCGTGTGTGTGTGTGTGTGTGTGTGTGTGTGTGTGTGTGTGTGTGTGTGTGTGTGTGTGTGTGTGTGTGTGTGTGTGTGTGTGTGTGTGTGTGAGATGCTTCGCTGGCAGAAGCGATGGGGGACAGAAACACCAGCGGACTGAATTACCCTGGACAAAGCCATTGGCAGAGGCATTAAAGTGACAATAGAATATTTACAGCACACGGCGCTGATTCACTCCGCTGCCTAATATACAGCACATCAATATCCTGCAGAACGCTCACAGCACACTGCAGTGCGTTGCTGTGGAAATTAGCGTGGCGTAGTCTCACAGACACACACACATGCACACACACACACACACACACGCACACACACACACACACACACGCACACACACACACACGCACACACACACACACACACGCACACACACACACACACACACACACACACGCGCACACACACACACACACACACACACACACACACACACACACACACACACACACACACACACACACAGAAGAAGCTACTAACTGGTGCTGACTTGAAGGCAAACGGCAGAGGGCTTGAGAGCGGAGCAGAGCAGAATGGGGGAAGTGGCTGCTGTGCTTGAGTAAGTTCCTCTCTTCACTGTGGAGAACAGACCTGCTGTCCCCCTGCAGAGCTCCACCTCTCAGGTGGCCCACAGGACACTCAAGTCACCTTGTCATTTAATATCAGACACACTAGAACAGCTGTAGGTTACGACTGCGTATGTTGGCGCGCGGGGGGGGGGGGGGGTGGCGGGGATAATTGTGTGCATGGGCGGGTGTGCGAGGGAGGGAGGGAGGGAGGGAGGGAGTGTGTGTGCATAGGTTTCTAAATGTATGGGCGTTCATGTCCCAAAAGCCTGTGGGTTACCCCATCGCAGCAGAATGCCTTAGAAAAAAATCTGCATCAAATCACACAAACATGTCATTTAGTTTGCTAACCCTCCTCCGTCGAACTGCTGACCGCCGGCCCCCATTCCCCGTATTCACAGCCAGTTAGATCATGCTCACACGCACGGCAGGAACTTTCTGCTCCTGTCTCAGTTTCACAATCCAGAGCTGTTGAAATAGCCAACATATGTTTGGAAAATGAATGTGCCGCTTTGGAGGTCAAACAGTTATGCAGTGCACGGCTCCGCGCTCATCTAGCTAAGTACAGACCACCGCACCACCACCAGCGTACGTACTTAGCTTGATTATGAAACTCTCTTGCTGTTGCTCTATGTCGGCTTTAAATATTTTATATCGTTCATAATTCACCGGCTCTGGGAAATTAAGAGCACTTACAATGGTCGTAATTTGAGAGGAGTAAGTCAATGTAATGCCGCGTGTTGACAGTGATGTATTTAAGCAGCACTGATTGGAAATGTACAAATGGCTGCGGTACTTACATTAGAGGAGGGAAAGAGATATATTGCACATTGGAATGCGATGTAGCACTCGCTAGTGTTGAAATAGCCTGAACTGTTACAGGAGAGTGGCCCCTGCTCAATGAGCCGGGGTCTGTCAATACTTGGCGTAAAGAGCGTATAAGGTCTACAGGGAAAGCTCTGCACTTTTTCCTCTTTTTTTCGTCTTTTCTTTTCGTTTAGAATTTGTTTGGGGTGTGGGGGTGGGCAGGAGGGTAGCTTGTGTGCTTAAAGCAAAGTTTCAGTGATGTTATAGTAAATAGAAACAAAGGTAAACTCTTATTGCAGTGGTTCTCAGTGTGGGGGTACGGGGACCACCAGGGTTCTGGTCCCCAGCAAACTGATAAATTGTTCAACTTCAGAATGATTTCATTTCCAAGAAGTGAACACAATAAATAAAAGAGAATGTAGATTAGAAGAATGACCGTTTTGGGTAACTAATGTGTCTAGTAATTATTTACTAATGGGGTTCATGTTAATAGGTATTCATTTATAACCAAGGGTTAGATGATGGTTAGTGTTAGAGTTAATAAACATTAACTAAGGGTTAGTTGATGGTTAGGGTTAGAGTTAGTAAACATTATCTAAAGGTTGGTTAATGCTTATAGGGTTAGAGTTAATAAACATTAACTAAGGGTTAGTTGATGGTTAGGGTTATACTTAATAAACATGATCTAACGGTTGGTTAATGCTTAGGTTTAGAGTTAATAATCATTAACTAAGGGTTAGTTGATGGTTAGGGTTAGAGTTAGGAAACATTATCTAAAGGTTGGTTAATGCTTATAGGGTTAGAGTTAATAAACATTAACTAAGGGTTAGTTGATGGTTAGGGTTATAGTTAATAAACATTATCTAACGGTTGGTTAATGCTTAGGTTTAGAGTTAATAAACATTAACTAAGGGGTAGTTGATGGTTAGGGTTATAGTTAATAAACATTATCTAACGGTTGGTTAATGCTTAGGTTTAGAGTTAATAAACATTAACTAAGGGTTGATGCTTAGGGTTAGAGTTAATAAACATAAACTAAGGGTTGATGGTTAGGGTTAGAGTTAATAGTTTAGGTTAGTTAAGCTAGCATTAACTAACCGTTAAATTAGCTACCCTTATTGTAGTGTTAGTGATCACATATCATAGTTTCTATGTGATCAAATGGGGGTCGGTGGCTCTAATGTGGACTAAATCGGGGTCCTTGATAAGGACTCACATCAGCTTTGAAGTGAGTTCAGATGGGTTCTCCGCTCCACTAGCTTCCACTGAACTGAACTGAGGCGTGATGCTTGTGTGGCTGCGGCAAAAAAGAAAAGAAAAGAAAAGTGTAACTTGGTTGGTCGGTGTGAAGCCAGAGCAGGAGCGAGGCCGGAGGTGTGGATGTTGACCAACAGCAGACGACAGATGAAAGAGTCCAGCCTGTCTGCTCTCCTTCATTACAACTGCTCCGGGATGCAGCTGGATGTACTTACCTTTAATAGCGCTGATAATTAGCCCTGCCATTCTACATTCTACCAACGTAAACACACTGCCACTCACACACACACACACACACACACACACACACACACTCATACACATACTCATACACACGCACTCTCGCACACACTCGCACCACCGCCACCACAGAGTTTATTACTTGGAAGGGAATCATTATTAGGGATAATTTGAAAGCAATTTTGGGGCTCACCTATTACCTCTGTTTGGGTTCCTCCTGGTCATTAGCAGAGCTGTCAGGAAGATTGAATATTACACATTTAGAGGGGGGTCCCTGACTCCAGGTGTCAGGAGAGGTTAGCTAGAGCAAACGCAATGACAGACCATCACACACACAGCCACGGCCTGTCCCTTGAGTCGCAGCTAGATTTGTGATTCTAGTTGAAAAATGAGTTTGGTTAGTCATTTTGCTAGTTTGTGTATTTATCACCAGGAGGGGGCGATGATTGTGGCCGGGGGTACTTCTGGCCTGTCATTGCTTCTCCCAGTTGTGTCGGAGGGACGGGAAGAAGAAGTCAAGCACGTCTCACTGAGAGATGAATCACTGTTTCAATAGATACGCTGGAGAGGCTGTGGAATATCAATAAAGGGACCAATTATGAATTTGAGGTGCGGCCATTGTCTGTGGAAACTCTCCTCTTTACAGGATTAATTATGAGGCTGCCTTTTACCTGCTGATTTTATTAAACCTTTTCATGTCTCAACTTCCATCTATTCTTTGGGCATTAATATGCAGATCAAGAAGGAGACAGATTCTCTCTGGCAAACAGCGAGGCCGCACGCCTCAAATTAGCATAATACTAATCTACATAAAATTGCTCCAAAGACATAGTCTTGTTAGAGTCACAGCTCTGTGCGTGGTTTCACCTCGACTCCTCCATGAAAAGGTTCAGTAAGCCCCGTTATCGTAAATGTAACACTATTAACTTTATGCTGGTACATTCCATGCTATAGGCTTGCATATATATTTTCACTAAGTGGCAGTGCATTCATCGTCTGTGCTTTACATCTCTTGTGTGGGATATCAGTCGATTTCAAACTTTGGTGGCAGAACTTTTTCTTTTCGGGTCGTGGTTAAGAGTGGGATTCAAAGAAAGAGATGTCTTTGAGATGTATCTGAGAGCTTATTTGTAGACACCGGCGGAATAAGCAAGGCGGGCTTATGAATAATCTCTCTGAGTGTTGTTGATATTTACAAGCTGAATGCAAATGTCATCTGCTCTCATCTTTCTTCCCCCTGTTCTTCCCCCTGTGCCCGTGCTCGCGTCTGTTTTGTATTCTCTCAGCACTATAAGGTAAAGCCGGAGAAAATTAAATCATGAAATCATCACTGGGAAAGGTCAGAACATAAATATTTCATAATGTGGTATTTCTATGTTATATTGAGTTTATGCACAGTGATGTTACGGCTGTAAGAATACAGAAATACCAGGGCCACTTTCCCTTTCTGTTACTTAGGCAATATCAGATTGTAACGTAAGAAAAATTGTGCAACAGCCACTTATATGCGTATGTATGAGTTTGTACCGTGACTGGTATATAAAAAAAACCTGAACCAAGAGACTTTTGTGTACTTTTTGGTCCAGTTGCGTGCACATCTTTCGTTGGGCAGAGCAACAAGGTTTCATACCTGCTGGTCCGACTAATAAAATCAAGTCTCCATAGCGGGCGTCTATAGTGTAGAGGTAAAGCACTGAGGAACAGCTCAGCGGGATGCGCAGCATTTTGTCTCTCTCTGCATGATGGGCTGAGTGTCGGTTCGATTCTCCCATCTCTTTAACATGGCTGGAAACACACTGGCTGACAGAGCGCCTCCTACAGACGGTCAGCCCCCCCCTCAGTCACTTTTGAATGGCAACAGCCAGAGGAAAGAGTGAAAACCACTGAGAAAACCAGACTTGAGAGGTCTGACCTGGTGGCGCAGTGGGTTAGCTTGCTGCCCAGCAGCATTGAGGCCTCAATCTCTTTTGAGGTCGTGGGTTCGAGTCTCAGTCAGTTTTGAATGGACGGCCAGAGGAAAGAGAAGAATTTGCTACTTAAATATATCCTTTTGACCTATAGCCAGCCACTTCAAAAGTCATACAGAGAGAAATACAGCATCAGTGGCAGTGCCTTTGTGGTTCACTGTGTATGTCAGCTGCCTCCAGAGGAAGAGGTTGTGAGTTCTATTCTGTGAAGTGCACAGGCTGAACTTTCATGTCTGTTTTGAGGCAGCAAAGTTATTTGTATTTGAATAAAATAGGAAATAGGCGTAACAATATTCTTTTAGTTTTTATTGCACTTCTAATTAGAGTAATAAGAATAATAATAAAACATAAATAATATTTTTGACAGTGCAGATAATCATAGTTTTTTTTAAATAACACTAAATAATAAATTAAGTTAAATTATATTTACACTAAAGTCAGGTGCTTTCATCACATTCTTTATGTTATTTTCCTTTAACTTGTGTTTTTTTGTCTTCTATCCATAATTTATCAAATATATTTTCAGCCATTGTATACTTTTTTGAGTAGCTGGGTGAGAGACATAGAGAGTGATAAGAGAGAGAGAGGTTCATTATAACTGAGGGGGACTTCATTATAAAGTAACTTTGAAGTAATGAAAATTGACTTTTCTTAGCACCCCCACAGATTGGTCTAGCCTCCCCCAATGTCCCCCTTACAAAAAATCCTGGAGCCGTGCCTGTTCCTTTCATTTTATTGCCCAAAATTGTAGTTTGTAGTCTGAGTAGTTAAACTACCGTACACCAAAATGACCAAAAGTAGTTTAACTACTTGACTCACTACACAAATATGAATGTAGTTGAACTACCAGCAAGCTACTACAAAATGTAGTTAAACTACTTAGTTCAACTACATGTAGTTCACTACTCCCCAACACTGTTGACTACTCAGTATGATGCATCACTTTACATTAGGGTACACAAAAAGAATAACTAATGGTCAGGTAATAAGTAAGTAATGATTCGGTGCTCATGCAGTAGCAACTCTGGAGCAGCACTTAAGGGGGGGAACGATAAAGGTAAGTGGTGTTAAGTAATAATGAATAAGTCACTCTTTGGAGTGAACGGCTTTGATATACCAACAAAATAATCATTAACTAATCATTAGTCTCTCCCCAGACTCAAATATTACATTGAATCGCTGCGCTCCGCATACTACATAAGTGAGTCTGTGCCAGTTCACAGCCACTGCTGGTTTTGAAGGTGGGTTGAAATTGAATGAGTGACAGGTCGTAGCACCGATGAGAGAGCGGTTTGAAAAATGGGCTGCGCCTCCCGTGTTGTCTGATCGCAAAGTCCTTACTGATTGGAGAGGACTGAAGCCATCACTGGCATATGACTGGCCAAGTGAACGGTTCCCTCCCATAACCAGCCCTCTGAGGGAAAGTGTCCCAGACCCAGAGAGAGCTCTGCAGCATGCAGTAACGTAGTGTATCAGACCCAGAGAGAGATCTGCAGCATGCAGTAACGTAGTGTATCAGCATAAGAACTCTCATTGGTCTGGCGTTGAGACTAACTAATCATTAACTAATGATTAACTACTCTATATATTCACAAACTCACATTTAGGCTACTAATCATTAACCATCTATTCAGGAATTGACCTAACTACCTACTCATGAACTATGATTAACTAGTGATTGACTAATGTCAAATTATTCATTAGCTACTCATTAACTATTAGTTAATGATTAGTTTACTAGTAATTACTACATTATGTGTGTACGTTATTGTAAAGTGTTACCCACTTTTGTGTCGTTTTCGGCCCAGTTGCCTCGCACAGTCTTTTGGAACACTTCGGGGCAGAGCAACACGGTTTCATACCTGCTGGCCGGACTAATAAAACTGTTGGGTAACCCAAGTCTCCATGGCGAGTGGTGGGGTGCTGAGGCCCACCGTTGATCCCAGGTCTGTCTGCTCCGGCTCCCCACACCCTTCCCTTCCTTAATGAGCAGGATTAGAGGGGCCAGGGCCTCTACTGTAGGAGGAAGCAGCTGCTTCCACGCTCATTATTACCTCACAACTCCATAGAGTGGCAACAGCTGGAGCACACGTTTCACAGGCAGAGAGCCGCGGTACGACCACCATCTCATGTGGCAATAAGCATTCCACAATAAGCAGCGAGCTGTGATAGAGCATCACATGACAAGCAGATGACAAGGGGAATAGAATTTAATTGGCTGGCAAACGAACCGAATCATATGTTTTGCTTTCGTATTATTTGGCGTTACGACGTATTGACGACGTCCACTGATCAGACATTCTGCCCGTGCTCGACTTCCCATTGATTTCATGTCATTTCCAATGTCATCATCGCCCGGATTTCTCTCGAGATGAAGAGAGGGATTTGTGATGATGTAACACGAGTGGCCCTTAATGAGAAATGTAATGGAGCACTTTAATCATGGGCTGTGCTGTAGTTAAATAACTGAGTATATCTGTTGGTGATGACAATGACAAGACGAGGTAGGCTAATGAGAGGGACGGTGGGATACAGTGATAAGGCTGCCCAGCGCCAGTCCAGCCTCAGATATTGCTTTAATGACTTGATCGTCCTGTGCATATATAATGAGCCGAGGCTTATCTGCACCGAGTTGATAAACGTGCGTTACAGCGTGCGTGCTATGACAGGCCGATGGCAACACTTGATTCCTCACATTCAATACCACTGTCTAAAAATCCGATGTAGTCTACCGCAGTGGTTCTCAAATGGGGGTCAGGGGACCCCCAGGGGTCCTTGAGGGGGTTCCAGGGAGTCCCCAGCCAAAAGGCGGGTAATTTATTTTCGCTATAATTCCATTCATAAGTAACACAATGACTATTTTGGTCATGGGTTTTATACTCTTTCTGTAATAAAACATCTAAAAGCATCAATCTTATTATCCTATGGGGGACGGTCGGACAAAATCCTATCAAATGGGGGTCCGTGGTCTAATCTTTATCAGTTTAGGGGTCCTTCATGTGAAACAATTTGAGATTTTACCGGTCAAAGATTTTGACACACAAAATGTTGCTTTATTTTTTTTTACTATTTTGCACATTTGCAAATAATAGTAAAGATATCAAAACTAACCCTAACTGTAGCGAACCCCAGCCAGACAATGGTGAAGCGTAGGGGAGAGTGGGGTGAGTTGTGCCAGGGGGGAAGTTGTGCCACCCCTTGTATCTAGAAAACCATAGAAGAAATTGGTCATGTGACCACACATTTTTGAAGAGGCATCCATTTTACTGACTCTGCAAAGAAGGGAGGCAGATGGCACAAGAGCTAAGCACATTTAAGTTCAAAAAACTGTTTTTTGCCTCTCAAAGTAAATTTTTTATGATCAAGGTTTATTGATTGTTGTGTCTGAACAATTATAGACAAGCTTGAAAACATTTCACACATGTGTTAGTGTTTTAGTAAGCTACAATATGAGGCTATACTGTTAGCTCCAAACCAGCTATATGATACAAGTTTGTTAAAATGGTGGGGATGGGGTGATTTGTGCCAAAAGGCCTGGGTTAAGTTGTGCCAGTGCAGTTGCAGTTGATTTAGTGAAAGTTTATTTCATTTTGTTCTTAAATGTTTAAATAGACCTTGTTGAAGAATATTGCAGTATTGGCAAGTGTAGCCTGGCTCTGTGATAGTTGATTTTGTTCATTTTGAACATAATCTTTATTTCTGAAAATGTTAAATATGTAGGTCAACTACTGCTACCGTTTAGCCTTGTTTAACCCTGTTATAGTACACTGGACTTTAGTGTTATCTTTATTTTGTCTTGCTTTGATATAGCATTACAGTATATGAGATGAAAATGTTCTGTTTTACTTCAGTAATCAATGGCACAATTTACCCCAACGTATTCTCTCCAAAGGCACAACTTACCCCGCACCGGGGGCAAGTTGTGCCAAGAGACCACTTTTTTAAGAATAGCCATATTTTTTTAACAGTTTATTTAAGATCCAAAGGGAGTGTTCCCAGTGGTGCACAACATCCTGAAATATATTTACATATTGTAGTTGGAGGCATTACTGTCATGCCCTCACTTTAAAGACACCTCAAGTAAAAAGTGGCACAACTCACCCCACTCCCCTACTGATGTTCAAGAAGCCTCTTATTTATGTTCAGCCTTTTCCTTATTTTGAACACAAATTGCCTTCCTTCTTTCTCCTTTCTTCATGAAACACCTAACGGAACTAACGCCATAGCTGACCACTTTTACCCAAACCCGACCCCCTTTGTAGAAATCCCCTAGAAATCGGGGCCGATCACGTGATTTTCAACTGATCCGGAATCGGGGGGAAGAGATCAGATTTGTATGTATAAAAACGTCACAAAACAAATATGGCAATTCTCACATTTCAGTCATCCAAATAAACAATCTGTAATTTATTTTATCATTGCAATTTGTCATGTTCATGGTAAACACGAGCCCTCTTGCTCTTGCACGCAGCAACACACAGTTTTAACTTTAGTAGTGGGGAGTGCGCATTGATAAGAGGCGACAACTAATCCATTGCAACAGCACACAAGAGATCGGCCATTTTGGGCCGCAACAAACCTCTCTGTGCTATTGTCCTGTTTGTGGCGCCAAAATGGCCGCGGTTCTCTTGTTAAATGTTTCTTCTTTGTTTCTATACTCTTTGTTTAGTGTTCGACGAGCCACACATCAGAACTGATCAGAACGCGATAAAACATACAAAAACACATGTCCAACCATAACTAGATGGTCGCACACAGTGGAGTCGGACTAGGAAGAAAAGCCAGAAGTGTTCTGCACTGCCTGCATCATCAGTAAAGTTCCCATAACGAACATGTGTCTTTTTTTTGTCTGCATTCCGTCTGTCTTGTGAATAAAATCTGTCGTTCCTCCATGTTGTCAGATGAAGTGGCCGGACTGCACTCGTCTCACAGATAAAGTTTCAATCATTTTAATCCACACAGACTGTCCTCAGTGACTTTCCATGTTGTCTCACACTTGTAAACAGAGCATGCACCCCGCCCCCATCTAGCAAGCACGCTTGATTCTATTGATGTGGCACATTGGCCGAAACTCGAAACAATAGATCGGGTGGACTCTCAGAGTCAGTTTTTATCTTACAAAATATACCTATTTACTGATTCTAAAACGACTCCATTTTATGTGGAATGGATAGTTCATCCTCTTCTTTGTGTACTAATCGGAGGGGAACCTTTTTCACAAAACAACCTTTCACCTCAAATTGCTAGATTTCAACCTGACGAGTTTGTAGTGAAAAAAAACAGTCTGTGGCATAATTTTTCTTTTGTTATTTTGTGCTGCACCATTGATAAGCTGTAAAGACATTTTAGTTTAGTTTAGTTCTAAGAGACTAGCCGATGCCCACACCTCACGTCAAGTAGCGTAGATGCAACATCACTTCTACGTCCGCTAAGTTTCAAAGTAAAAGTACCGTAGAATACAAAAACAGCGCCAACAAAATAGAAGTTTGCAGGAAGCGTGTACCTTATTAAAATACAACAAGAGTTATTTACATTAACCCTAATAGAAAAAGTGTTATAAAAAAAATAATCTTATATTTTAGATTCTTTAAATTAGCGCTTTGCCTTGATGGAAGAGCAAGGCATTGGAAAGAAATGCATACATCAACTTCACTATTTGTCTAAAGAAACACATTGCAAGCCAAGGCATTTAAGCATAAGATCAAAATGGCATTAAGAACTTCAGCCCAGGACCATGTGCGCAACCAGGACTACATCTTTCAACAGCCCAAGTTTGGCACTGATGACATCATCACTGATGACATCACTGATGACATCATCACCGTTTCAACAGCCCAAGCTTGGCCCTGATGACATCACTGATAACATAATTACTGATGACATCATCATCATATCCATTCCTGACTGAATGAATGAATGCCTGACTCACCCCAAAACGCCTTCTCTCGACCAGGCTGCGCACGTGGTAAAAACATTACATTCAATCAGGTCACGTGTGTCCAAACTTTTGACTGGGTAGTGTACCTCATAACTGCACTGAAAGCCAGACATACTGCAAAAACAAATACCGCAACAAAGGCAGAAACCAGTATCGACACTTAGGAATAATGTTTAGAAATTGAATAGTGGAAAAGACCTCACCAGACGTCTTCTAAAATACATGTAAGATTAGAATCTGCACCCATTTAGCTTCTCTGAGATCATCCATTTTCTTTCCCCCTGCCAGCAGCATTACAACCCCCTTTGACAGAGAAAATGTGAAATATCACTGCTGGCTTGCCAGGCCAAGGCTACGGCTGAGGCGCCACGGACTCTGTAAATTACCCAACGCCTCACCTTCTATAATTCTGCACTAATTGTCTGGAAGGCTCTGCTGCATTCAGGTGCAGAATAATTCTGCCCGGGCGGCGTATTGAAATTCCACCGGCGCGCTCCCTGGGGTCACATTCTCTATATCCAGCCCCGGCAGAGTTGTGTGAATTGAGGCTTTAGCCCTTACATGAGGTAATGAAGAGCCGCATGCAATCAGAAGAGCTCCTCTTCCACTGTGACGAGGCAGTGGCACCTTTGGGCCTATTATCCCCACGCATGCTATGACAGGTACAGCCGCTTCAGAGCCAGACACCCTGAACTTTCATTATAGACCGCCTCGGAGGAGATGGAGGAATCATAACAAGGACAAAAAGCGCTCCCAACTTTTATGATCCGGCATCCATCCGTTCCTGCCTGGGATCCGTAATGGGCCCGGTCCTGCCTGGGATAGCGGTCCGTAATGGGATATAGTGCAAAGTGATTAGTGAAAAGACAGGAGAGGAGGGATGGAGAGGAGAGAGTGGGAGGAGAGGATAAAAGAGTAGTCTCTTAAAACAGACACGTTGGCTGCCGCAATTTGCAAAAGCTTCCGCCTACCCCATCTGTACTTCACAGGGGGGGAAAGTTGGTAAAAAAAATTGATGTGAGGAGGCGGGGCATCTGCTAATTTCTCGAATGTGTCGTGATTGGTCGAACACCATCAAACTTCTTTGGAAGATGACAACTTCCTCTGGTCAAATTCTAGCGGGCTGAAGTACAGACTGTCTCTCTGGAGCATTTGAAGATTGTGGAAGAGATATATAGAGACTGGCTTGGGAGACTGGCACAAGAGCAAAGGAGAGATCTCGTGAAGAAGTGAGAAGAGAAGTAAGAAAGAAGAGGTGATAATAGAAAATAAGCGAATAAGAAAAGAGAAGTCAAGGAAAGAGGGGAGAAGAATAGCCAGGCTGCATAGCCTATCAATCACATTTTAGCATGATAAAGTAACCCGGCTAAGTAGCACATGACAAAGGCTCCACAGCAGGCCTAAAGCAACTCCGCAGCACGCCTCCCTCCCATTGTCACCGTGCTGCGGCTGCCATTCAGCGCGCGGGGCACCATGCGGGTACGCATACATCCTGTACCACTAACTCCCCCGTGATGACTAATGAAGTTGACACAGGCCTTTCAACTATTCATGACTCGGGGGCCTGAATTATTTGTTAGCTTGATGCGAGCGGGCAAACTGTGCTTTCCAACCATCAAGCCGTGCCGAAGCTTTCCCCCTCCAATCTGTGGGAATGTCCTGACTAGACATGCCTTTGATTTCAGAAACACCGTCTCTGTTTCCTACATCAGCCCCCTTGTAGTTTACAGCAGCTCCTCGGCTCCTTGGGGTGGACGCTCCTTGCAGCTGCGGCGGCTATGTGTGTGTATGTTGAGTGTGTGTGAAAAAGAGAGAGAGAGACAGAGAGAGACAGCGAGAGAGAGAGAGAGAGAGAGAGAGAGGGAGAAAAGGCCAAGCTATAGCTCATTATGCGTCTTGCTTACGGGTGTTGTGTGGATATTCTATTAGCCATATCTAAAGTGTAATTGTACCGTTGGGGGGGACAGTGTTGTCGGGGTGCCAAGCGTTCTCTCAGCGACTAGCGGAGTGTGGTAATCTCACACACCATCTCATTACAGTTGAAACCCCCAGCAGCTGCTCGCATTAGACTTTTATTACACACTGCCGCTCACAGCTGTGCTGGCATAGCCCCGGACAGGATGGCGAGAGACGGGAACAAAGACAGACAGACACAGGGATTCCAGCACAACATTTGGCTCCCATCAGGAAAAAGTGGGAATATCGGAGCAGAGGGCTAGTAATGACCCTAACAGCCTCTCAGTGTGATAACTCAGTGCCTCCCCCCCACCCCACCACCACCCCCCAAGACCCAAACCAAGGCCAAGGACAGTCGCACAGATGGACCGAGTCAAACCCAGTCAGATTGGGATTCAATCAAAATTGCCAGAGCAGCGGTCACGCGAAAGCGTCATGCAGTGACTGCTTTCATAGGCATTTGTCTCGTTCTGAAGTCAGTATGGTGCTGTGGTGTCCTGCTATCAGAACAGTCACATCTGGTTTAAGGGAACTGTAAATGTGTGTGTGTGCATGCATGTGTGTGTCTGTATTGTGTGTTTATGTGGGTACGAGCTGTATTGTGTGTGTGTGTGTGTGTGTGTGTGTGTGTGTGTGTGTGTGTGTGTGTGTGTGTGTGTGTGTGCGTGTGCATGTGTGTGTGTGCCTTTTTAAAGCAAGGCAAGGCAGCTTGACTTGTATAGCACGTTTCACACACTGAGGGGATTCAAACTGCTTTACAGAGTAATAAAAAATACAGTAAAAGATTTACAAAAGTGCAAAAGTACAGGCAAGAGATACAAGAGATAAAAGACTTAAAAAGTAAACTAGTGCAGCTCAAATCTAGTGGAAAAAAAAAAAAGATAAAAGGACACAAATCAAATATTCCCACCTTTAGATGCACATTGTGAGTAAACCCATATGTTTTGATTTAATGTTCGTATCCCCTGGCCTTCCTGATTCCACTCTTGATCTGATATTCACTTCAGATCTCACTGCCGAAGGCAGATGAGAAGAATCAGAAATGCTCCTCTTGCTCTACAGATGGATGAGAATAATAAAGGCTGAAGATAAAGCTCTGTCATCTCGCTCTCTTTTGAGTTCCCTGGATGAAGCTCTGTCATCGAAGAGTTTTAACAGTGTTCAGTTTCAAAATCATCGGTGCCTGCCAACCTGCCCTCCATCCAAGACTTGTCCTCCTCCAGAGTCGAGAAAAGGACAGGAAAGATCATCAGTGACCCATCTCACCCTGGACATGTTCTGTTTAAACTCCTCCCCTCTGGCGGGCGCTACAGAGCACTGTCTGTACGCCAGAACCACCAGACACAAAAACAGTTTCTACCCACAAGCCATTACTCTGACAAACACTTAAACCAGCCACTTGAACACTTAGCTGACACACTGGAAAACACTGGAAACCAGTTTTCTTTTTGACACTTTACCAGTTTAAACACTCAAAACAAGGAACAGTAATAACCCTGCACAGCAGCCTGTAGCATCCACCCCCATGTATACAATCTCCCCCACCTATGTATGTACGTACGTACGTACACACACACACACACACACACACACACACACACACACACACACACACACACACACACACACACACACACACACACACACACACACACACACACAGACACACAGACACACACACACAGACACACACACACACACACACACACACACATGATTCGATGTACGTTTACTGGGAAATAATTGCAATATCTGACTCAAAGCCTCGTTCACACTGAACAGTAAATATCGGTGCAATATCTGGATATGTGTATAAGCCTTTGTTTATGATTCTGTGTGGCTTATTTATATATACTGTACATAAACATTCTTTCATATATACGTATTTAAAACACTCTACACTTATTGTAATAGTTGAGGCAACATTTTTATAATTTTGTTTGCATGTACCCGTGCCTCGTTTGTTTTAACTTGTGCATACCTTTTTCTGTGTGTGGACTTTGAGAGCAACGCAAACCGGAGTCAAATTCCTTGTATGTGTACATACTGTACTTGGCCAATAAAGCTGATTCTGATTCTTAACAGCATCCAGGTCTTTGTCTATCTCTGCATGCCACTGAAAACAGGGCCAGACTTTTCTGTATGTATTTATGTATGCATGTATATTTGTATGACGTACAGCATGTAGCCTATGTATGTGTATTTGTATCTACATATTTATGCGTGTGCTGCTTGCATGTGAGTCTATGCAAGCTGTGTGTGTGTGTGTGTGTGTGTGTGTGTGTGTGTGTGTGTGTGTGTGTGTGTGTGTGCGTGTGTGTGCGCGTGTGCCACCTTGACTTCTGTGTGAATGTGGCGTACTTGTAGAGGACACTGGGACACAGAGTCCAGCTGGGGAGGGAGATGAGCCACAGCTGGGGGATAATTAAACCCAGCACTGTCTCCGGGCGGCCGGGGCGGCCTGGACTCCCCCAGAGCGAGCAGCGTGGCGTGGGGACAGAGCGAGCAGCGTGGCGTGGGGACAGAGCGAGCAGCGTGGAGTGGGGACAGAGCGAGCAGCGTGGAGTGGGGACAGAGCGAGCAGCATGGAGTGGGGACAGAGCGAGCAGCGTGGAGTGGGGACAGAGCGAGCAGCATGGAGTGGGGACAGAGCGAGCAGCGTGGAGTGGGGACAGAGCGAGCAGCATGGAGTGGGGACAGAGCGAGCAGCGTGGAGTGGGGACAGAGCGAGCAGCGTGGAGTGGGGACAGAGCGAGCAGCGTGGCGTGGGGACAGAGCGAGCAGCGTGGAGTGGGGACAGAGCGAGCAGCGTGGCGTGGGGACAGAGCGAGCAGCGTGGAGTGGGGACAGAGCGAGCAGCGTGGAGTGGGGACAGAGCGAGCAGCGTGGAGTGGGGACAGAGCGAGCAGCGTGGAGTGGGGACAGAGCGAGCAGCGTGGCGTGGGGACAGAGCGAGCAGCGTGGAGTGGGGACAGAGCGAGCAGCGTGGCGTGGGGACAGAGCGAGCAGCGTGGAGTGGGGACAGAGCGAGCAGCGTGGAGTGGGGACAGAGCGAGCAGCGTGGAGTGGGGACAGAGCGAGCAGCGTGGAGTGGGGACAGAGTGAGCAGCGTGGCGTGGGGACAGAGCGAGCAGCGTGGCGTGGGGACAGACAACACAGCGCTCGCCCTCAAACTGTACCACGTGTTTCTGGATCGGATCGGCACACACGGCACAAATCTGACAAAGCCTCGGCAGCGGAATGTGATAAAAACTCAGCGAGTCGGGCTTGACTTTTGTGGTTATCTCCTCACATAAACATGACTTTGGGATGCCACTCATCCCCTCTCATCTGTGTAATGCAGCAGCAGTAGACAGCTGATTAGTGGAGACATGTGAAAAGATAATTGGTGGCATCACTGATGATAACACAGAGGTTAACTGTAACAGAGCTGGCCAGCATCATCTGCCTTGGCTCCGCATGAGGCATGGACGCACGCCATATCACAGCCAGGGCCCGCCCGCCTCACGCTGCGGCTGGGGTTTGTCTCATTTGAGGAATGCGTTTTCCTGTTTCCCCTCCAAAGGGCTGATTGATTTACCATGGCACCGCTCGCCATTTCTGCTGCGCTGGGTCTGTATCACTGGGAACGAAAAGGTTTACTTTGGATGTTGTGATAGAAAAGTGAAACCCTCAACAGATCACCCCAAATATCTTTTTAAAAAGCCCGGCGCAGCGTGTGCCAACTCAAACAGCTTTGGAGTGAATGAATTGACCTGTCCTCGGTTTAAAAACCCTATACTTGGTACGATGATAAAGCGCCACTTTCCAGGAACCATCAAACTCCTCGCTGTTGCCAAAGCGGCCCGGGGTGAACGACCTCGCGCGCAAAATTGCAAGCGAGATTAATCAGAAAAAAGGGGCTTTGGGAGAGGAACGCAGTGCCGTGCTGCGCCGCCCCCCCGCTCGCTCGCTATCAGCACTGTTTTCAGCACTGTTTCCACTTCCCTCTGTTTGTTTGAATAAGTTCCACTGTTGAACGGAACCATTTGATTACAAAGGCACTGAGCTGGCTCATTAATGGCGCTAGTAATGGCGTCCTCCATCATCCTGGAAGCACTATGTTGTTTCACAGGCAGTCAATACACACACACGTCTCAGCGCCTTTATTAACTTACACTTTACTGCTCTGTAAAATTTGACTACAGACATTTTATTTGCCACCTCTTGATAGCTGCTGGTAGAAATATGGGCAGTGTGGGTGCGTGGAGGGGGGGCATCTATCTTCCTCTGCAACCTTTAAGCTTATGTTACAGACAGCCCCTCGGTAGGCTGTAAATACTGCTGGCATGTCGGCCATTTCTCTCTTCGCCCACTATCTGGCTGCCCACCCCCACTGCAACCTTCACCTCTGTAGAACTCCCCCCCGCCCCCCCCCCCCACCCCACCCCGCTCCGCGCCCCCATCATAAAAAGGGGGGAACAAGGCCAGTGGGAGATCATTAGCTGTTGTTAGGTCAATCTCT